>NW_027128038.1:51035-131035 GCF_037325665.1 Littorina saxatilis
TTTAGGGTATGCAGTCGTTACAGTATATAGGTGTAACTATTCTTACCACACACGCCGCCGGTGGCGGCCGCGTAGTCGGGTGCGTTGCATTTGCACACAGTATCGCATTTAGCATTGGCGGTACACTGTGTCGTTGCCGCAGCGCAGTTTGCACCAGCCTGAATCTCTGCAAGAATTATAAAGAAACAAGTGTTCAAAATATGTATAGTGGTAAATTAACACAATGTTGATTTGCGGAAACAGAAACTGGACCTTGTGTTATTTGTAAGTGCGATATGTACGGTGTGTCAACTGATTCCGGCTATATCGTTCGTACACCGGATGCTTCCGTTCATACAGCCTCATTTTCGGCAGTTGGTCGAGGAAAAAAATTGCGGTAAATCGTGTGAGCAGCGCACTTTCGTTATATTGCAAGAATTAGGTAGTTAACTGTTTGAGCTATATGTACAATAATTACCAAGGTGCTAGTCGACCTCATGATTACACACGCGGGCGAAATATGGCAACATTGCATGATGTTCAAACATGTTCTTGTTTCTCTTGCTCTGTTATCAAAATTGACCCCTGATTTGCACATGATCATCAAAAGCATTGCCTGGTGTGACATTTCGCTTCAACAGAACTTTATTTTTAGAAACCCATGGCTTTTGTACAATCACTTGTTTTTTTGAAAACATACCGATTCCGTTCGTACAAAAGAACCTGTTTCCGTTCGTATAAATAGTGATTCAAACAAGTGACGAACGCTATAGCCGGAATCAGTTGACACACCGTGGTATAGTCTATTGGCTGAAAAGTGTATGCGGGCAATATATACTCTCTCTCCCACTCTCTCTCTCTCTTCCTCTCTCTCACTCTTTCTCTATCTCTCTCTCCTTTTCTCTCTAGCTCTCTCTCCCCCTCTCACTCGCCCTTTCTCTCTTTTGCTCTCTCTCTCTCTTTCTCTCTCACTGTTTTCTCTCCCACTCTTTTTCTCTCTCTCTCTTTCTTTCTCTTTCACTCTATGTCTCTCAATCTTTCTTTCTCTTAATCTTTCTCTCACTCTTTCTTTCTCTCTCTCTCTCTCTCGCTCACTCTTTCTCATTCTCTCACCCTTTCTCTCTCACTCTTTCTCTCAAACTCTCTCTCACTCCTTCTCTCTCTCTCACTCTTTTTCTCTCCAATGCACTCTTTCTGTCTCTCTCACTGTCTTTCTCTCCCTCTTTCTCTCTCTCTCACTCTCTCTCTCTCATTCTTTTTCTCTCCAAATCGTTCTGTCTCTCTCACTTTTTCTCTCTCCCTCTTTCTCTCTCTCTCTCTCTGCCTCATTTCTTTCTCTCTCTCTCTCTCTCTCTCTCTCTCTCTCTCTCTCTCTCCCTCTCTCTCTCCCCCTCCACCCCCTCCCCAGTTATTTACCACCGACCCTGTTTTTTTCACCCGTCAGTTTTTAAATTTTCATGTGTCAGGGCAAAAACTATAAACGGGGAGGGTGGAGTATGACATGCAACAAAAAAACACGATAGGAAAGAAATGACACGTTAAAGATGCCCACCTCCTCGTGTACACGGTCACGTGACTCGCCACACATGTCCAGACTTAAAGCACAGTCCTCGTGCACACAATCACCGTCCCAGATCTGGACATGCAGCTTTGGATCAGACCATTCCTTCACTGCAAGCTTCCGGTGGCTACAGCTTGTAGCAGCACATACTTTTTTGCTCCAGCAATTTACTTGAACAAGTGAAGAAAATGCCGGTCGTTGAACTACCAACTGCCGTGGAAGCTACCTTGACAGGCCTGCCAGCTGACCACTATGTCAAGTACTGGAAAGTCACCGGAGAAGGAGAAGGGGCCACAGTTATACTTCGACTGCACAGCAAAGAGAATCAACAAGCCGCCATTTGCAGAGCAAACCAACACAACGTGAACAAAAACCCTTCGCAGCTCAGGCGTGACAGACAGCGACCCGACAATTTTACAACACAAAGGTACGCGATTCTTCTGATGATACATCTGATAACCTGAGAAATCATGCAAGCACAACGTCAGGTACAATTTCCAGAGACACGTACGACAAAGCACGAGGTATTAGGGACACACAGAAAATGAAAGTACACACCGACGAACACGTTGACAATGGGGCGAGCTGTGTTGTGACCATTGAAGCACGTGAATCACGGAGCCACATTCCATCCAAGGTGACGGGGCCTGCCTCGCAGCAATCCATTGACTCCACGTGCGTGGCTACTGACAGTGACAACTTTACGTCAGGGAGTGACACAGAGGAACATGTCAAAAAGCTGATGACTGAAGCTGAGAAGAATGCTTTGGAAAGGGAGTACACTCCAGGGGACATAAAAGCTTGCTGTAGAAATGACTATGAACCACAGAACAAGACGGAAACTGCACTGTGTGCTAGACAAAACAAAGAACAAGTCTTTGAAGAGAGTGGTGTACAAGGCTTCTTCTAAATAGCTGCTTGCAAAATCTGATGACTTCATAATAACGTACGACTGCATCAAAGCTGAAACACTGCACTGGGCATTCATCGGAGACAAAGCAGACATGAGTTCTGATGAAGCGAAAATGCTGGCATTCATTGAAGAGACTGCAGATGTGCGACGAAAACTCTACCAACGTGAACTAGACCATGTGACTAATGGCTTACACCCTATATGATCACACTTCTCAGGGTCTACCTTCAGACTTGAACTTTGATATCGCACGAACATTGGCACAAGAGAGATTAAGAAGCACTACCACATTCGTTTCGTTGGCATTTTCGGTTGTAAAACGTCACACCTTTTTGAGTACACGTGACTTCCGATCTCTACGAACAGAAATTCGCTTCGCCAAGAGAAACGAAATTCGTAGAATTGGTCATTCTGACGAAAGTGACTTCGGTCGCGTTTTATATTCGAATAGTCATAAAATATGCCTACCTTGTGTAATCGATGTATGCTCTGACATCTTTAGGCGCGATTTATCATTGAAATGTTTTTAAAAATCAAGTTTAAAAAGCCGTAAAGCAGGCTTGAATTGGGTAAGTGAGTGACTGAGCAGACGAAAGAAATTTCAAGATGGCGACCCAAACATCAGGCCGACTCAACTTTTCAGTCGGCTGGTCAAGCCGCCTAGAGGAGAAAAATGCATGAAGCAGTTAAAGTTTATGATGTGTTGAGTTGTGGCCTGAGTATCTGATGCGTTTCAGCAGAAGTGAGGCAGCTGGTAATAGGGAGATTCAAAGGACAGCACGTTTCGTTTTGCAGCTCGTTTCGTTTGGTGAATGAGTCACCCCGCGAAACGGAACGTGAAACGAGACGGCATAGGCCGCAGACAAGATTTAGATGTATTCACGTTTCGTTTCGGAATGAAGGAAGGGCGATAAATCTTCAAGTGAAATTATCACGTCTGTCCTCGATCAGAATGGAAAAAAAAACCCTAGGAGGTGGTCCAGAATCGGGCTTACTTTGATTATTTTCAGTCCAAATAAATCACACAGACTTTGTTTATACAAAATCACATACGAAGCCAGAATAAAAATTCGATGCGATGACCTACTTCTGCTTCGCCATTTGCTTTCTTCACCATGAAGTTGGATAAATGTACCAGGATCAGCACCCTTCAAAATATTTCAGTTCACAACAGTTGTCTACCTCCAATGAACACATTCTCAGCGCTGAAATACTGTGAAAGGGTTGATGAATCTAGCAATGCATAAAATGGCCAACAAATAAAACTGTTAGTGTGCAAAAATACTCACAAAAGTTGACGAAATATTGTTCGTTTTTTGGGGGTGGAAAACGTGACTGCGTTTTGACGTTCCACGTTCCGTTTCAGTTGACCTTCACCTTTCCAGCGAGAGACCCCCGAAATGATGACGTTTACCACAACTTCAAAACGAAACGTCCCGACGTTTCGTTTTTTAAATCTCCCTACTATCTGATCGACACTTCTGAACCGGTGCGACCAGCGAAACGAAATTCTTCTGTCCTCTTTAACCGCTGTACTAGCGACACATGGTGTTCCCCCGCCGAGTGTCTTTTGCAACCACGAAAATGCCAACCATATGAATGTGGTAGCCCTTCTTAAAGTCTCTAATGAAACCATGTGTGAAAACAAACTGTATCGGTAAACTACGCGTCTGACATTGGACACACCAAGTCAGTAAACAACGGGTGTACGCGGACACGCGTTCGATTTCGAAAAATGTTGTATTAATTATGCCCAATCCCCTCATCCCCACTTGGTCATGGGCAGATTGCGTAACCAGTAAACATTTGAGTCTTGAGTCTCTCTCTCTCTCTCTCTCTCTCTCTCTCTTTCTCTCTCTTTCGCTCTCTCTTTTTCTCTCTCTCTCTCTCTCGTTCTCTCTCTCTCACTCGTTCTCTCGTTCTCTCTCTTTCGCTCTCTCTCTCTCTTTCTCTCTCTTTCTACCTCTCTCTCTCTCTCTCACTGGTTCTCTCACTCTTTCTCTCTCTCTCTCTCTCTCTTTCTCTCTCTCTCAAACTCTTTTTCTCTCTCACTCTCTTTCTCTCTCTCTCACTCTTTCTCTCTCTCTCAAACTCTCTCTCTTTCTCTGTCTCACTCTGTCTCACTCTCTCTTTCTCTGTCTGTCTCTGTCCCTCTCTCTGTCTGTCTGTCTGTCTCTTTCTCTTTCTCTGTCTGTCTGTCTGTCTGTCTGTCTGTCTGTCTGTCTGACTGTCTGTCTGTCTCTCTCTCTCTCTCTCTCTCAAACTCTTTCTCTTTCTCTGTCTGTCTGTCTCTGTCTGTCTGTCTGTCTGTCTGTCTGTCTGTCTATCTCTCTCTGTCTCTCTCTCTCTGTCTGTCTGTCTGTCTCTCTCTCTCTCTCAGAAGCTCAGAAATAAAATAAAAAGAATAAGTATCTGTGAAGCGCTATATGCAACTGCGCAACACTGGCTGGTCACTTTTTGTGTGTGTACTTACTGCACGTTCCATCACAGGTGAGTGTGGGTGAGGCGTCCGGATCACACACCGTGGTCGCCGTGTCCGAGCAATCACCGCCTGCGTCCAGCTTTGTTTCTGTGGAATAGAAAGAAATAACCTGTATCATTGGAAGATCTCTGTCCGTTCGACCGTCCGTCCCCCCTTGTGTCCGTGGTCCGTCCGTCCATCACACAGTTGACATCCCCCGCTAAATCCCATCCCCGACCCCAACCCCAACCCCCCCAATTTTTTTTTTTAAGTTCTCAAAGGAGACGAACACAAGTATGAAATAATATGAGTGGTTGTGTGTGTGTGTGTGTGTGTCTGTATGTGTGTGTGTGTGTGTTTGTGTGTGTGTGTGTGTGTGTGAGTGTGTGTGAGTGTGTGTTTGTGTGTGTGTGTGTGTGTGTGTGCGTGAGTGTGTGTGTGTGTGTGTGTGTGTGTGTAGAGCGATTCCGGGAAAACTACTAAACCGACCTTCATGAACCTCTACGCGAGAGTTTCTGAGAATCATATCTCACGACGTGTTATTTTTTTTCAAAAAATGTCTTTGATGACATCATATACGTTTTTGTGTAAAAGTAAAGATGGTACTGTGACGCTCTCATTTTCTTTTAATTAATTGAAATGTTGGTCAAGCAATTTTTTGATGAAACCTGGGTTATGAGATTGCATTTCTTCATGGAAACTTAATAATTAGTGGATGAGTTTGGTCATTTAAAATCTTAAAATCCTACGGGGTAATTAAAACTATAATGTTGGTCATCGATCTCGATATGACTTCATCTTATACGTTATTTGCTTGCGGTCGAGGTGAACAATGACTGTTGAGATCTGTGTCAAATGTCATATATGGGTCAAAAATACAAATAACATTTATGTATCGATCTGTTCTGGTTGGAATTTCTTTCAGTTTTCATGAATGAACGCACACACACATGCACTATTTTGTAGTCTCTGCTGGCCGCCTAAATATGAAGTTTTGTCGGCCTGTGCTGACGTCACATGGCTCAAAGAAGGGAAATCCAATGTCCAATCGATAAACTATTTTTTATCATTTACTGTTTCCAAATATATATCAATATTGTATTTTTAAATTATAACAAAGCTCCGAAAGTAAAAAAGAATAGAGAAAAGTGCACTTTCATGTGAAGCGTTATACGCTACTGCGCTACACTGGCTTGTCACTTTTTGTGTGTGTACTTACTGCACTTTTCATCAACACAGGTGAGTGCGGGAGAGGCATCCGGGTTACACCTCGTGTTGTTCGTGTTCGAGCAATCACCTCCTGCTTCCAACGTTGTTTCTGCAGAATAGAAAGAAATAACCTGTATCATATCCGTCCGTCCGTCCGTCCGTCCGTCCGTCCGTCCGTCCGTCCGTCCGTCCGTCCGTCCGTCCGTCCGTCCGTCCGTCCGTCCGTCCGTCCGTCCGTCCGTCCGTCCGTCCAATTGTTGATCGCTAATAACTCTGGTTTTGTCGGCTGAGACTTCCCCTGTTACATCCGATCCCTGACCCCATCCCCACCCCCCCCGCCCACCTCCCCACCCACCCCCAACACCAAGGTTGTTTTTTTAAGATTTCAAAGGAGACGAACACAAGTGTGAAATGATATGAGTGGTTGTGTGTGTGTGTGTGTGTGTGTGTGTGTGTGTGTGTGCCTAACCAGTAAACCATTTGAGTCTTGTCTCTCTCTCTCTCTCTCTCTCTCTCTCTCTCTCTCTCTCTCTCTCTCTCTCTCTCTCTCTCTCTCTCTCACGGAATGATATGAGTGGTTGTGTGTGTGTGTGTGTGTGTGTGTTTGGTGTGTGTGTGTGTGTGTGTGTGTGAGTGTGTGTGTGTGTGTTTGGTGTGTGTGTGTGTGTGTGAGGTGTGTGTGTGTGTGTGTGTGTGAGGTGTGTGTGTGTGTGTGAGGTGTGTGTGTGTGTGTGTGTGTGTGTGTGTGTGTGAGGTGTGTGTGTGTGAGGTGTGTGTGTGTGTGTGTGTGTGAGGTGTGTGTGTGTGTGAGGTGTGTGTGTGTGTGTGTGAGGTGTGTGTGTGTGTGTGTGTGTGTGTGTGAGTGTGTGTGTGTGTGTTTGGTGTGTGTGTGTGTGTGTGTGAGGTGTGTGGTGTGTGTATGTGTGTGTGTGAGGTGTGTGTGTGTGTGTATGTGTGAGGTGTGTGTGTGTGTGTGTGTGTGTGTGTGAGGTGTGTGTGTGTGTGTGAGGTGTGTGTGTGAGGTGTGTGTGTGTGTGTGTGTGTGTGTGTGTGTGTGTGTGTGTGAGGTGTGTGTGTGTGTGTGTGTGTGTGTGTGTGTGAGGTGTGTGTGTGAGGTGTGTGTGTGTGTGAGGTGAGTGTGTGTGTGTTTGGTGTGTGTGTGTGTCCGTGTGTATGTGTGTGTGTGTACTTACTGCACGTTCCACCATTACAGGTGAGTGCGGGAGAGGCATCCGGGTTACACCTCGTGTTGTCCGTTTTCGAGCAATCACCTCCTACTTCCAACGTTGTTTCTGTAGAATAAAGAAACAACCTGTATCATTAAAAGATCTCTGTCCGTCCGTCCGTCCGTCCGTCTGTCCGTCCGTCTGTCCGTCCGTCTGTCCGTCCGTCACACTGTTAATCGCAGATGATTCGTTCCCCGCCACATACCACCCCTCCTCCGACAACACGACCTGTATTTTTCTTTTTTTTGACAAATGTCTTTGATGCCATCGTATCCGTTTTTGTGTTAAAGTTAAGGTGGCCCTGTGACGTCCCCATTACATTATTTTAGTCAAGTTATTTTTTTTTTATCAAATTATTGAAATGTTGGTCAGACAATTTTTGACGAAGCCTTGATTATGGGATTGCATTTCAGCATGGAAGCCTAATAATAAATTGATGAGTTTGGTCATTTAAAATCTTTACATTTTAATTAAAACAAACATTTTAGTCATCGATCCCGATATGATTTCATCTTATTCTTGATCATTTACTGTTTCCAAAAACATATATATATTTAATGTTTGAATTAAAAAACAAGCTCAGAAAGTTAAACAAAATAGAGAAAAGCGCACTTATCTGTGAAGCGCTATACGCTACTGCGCTACACTGGCTGGTCACTATTTGTGTGTGTACTTACTGCACTTTCCACCGTCACAGGTGAGTGCGGGAGAGGCATCCGGGTTACACCTCGTGTTGTCCGTGATCGAGCAATCACCTCCTGCATCCAACGTTGTTTCTGCAGAATAGAAAGAAACAACATCTATCATATCATTATCTAATTAAAACTACAATTTTAGTCATCGATCCCGATATCACTTCATCTTATTCTTTATCATTCCTTTTTCCAAAAGCATAACTACATGTATTTTATTTTTGAATTATAAACAAGCTCAGAAAGTTAAAAAGAATAGAGAAAAGCGCACTTTCCTGCGAAGCGCTATACGCTACTGCGCCACACTGGAAAGGAACGAGAGAATGCTTAATGTCCTACAGGTTTGCAAATGATAACAGACATGTCGAGAAAAAAGATATCAAGCATGAGCCTTTTAGGCGAATGCTGATATCGTTTGTTCGATTTCGAAAAGTGTTGTATTAATTATGCCCAATACCCCCATCCCCACTTGGTCATGGGCAGATTGCCTAACCAGTGAACCATTTGAGTCTTGAATCTTGAGTCTCTCTCTCTCTCTCTCTCTCTCTCTCTCTCTCTCTCTCTCTCTCTCTCTCTCTCTCTCTCTCTCTCTCTCTCTCTCTCTCTCTCTCTCTCTCGGAGTGGTGTCCCTTGGCGTAAGAGACAAGTCGACTTGACAGCAGCTCTCCAATTGTTTTGGTTTAAACTTGCCAAGATGACCATTGTTGGAATACCAACACATGTGGAAGCAATCCTAACCACCCTAATGTCTGACCACCACGTTAAATCGTGGAAAGTTGCTGGCGAGGGAGAGGACACAGTATTTGTCCTTCGTCTGAGCGCCAGTCAACACGGACAAGAAGCCGCCATTACCGCACGAACCTGTCAGTGGAGAAAAAAGTCTGCAGCACAGATCCGCCGAGACAGGAGACGAGCAGAGCAAAGAACAGAGCAAAGGAAAACACAGGTGGGAATGGATTCATGTAATGCAATGCCTGACTTTCAAGGTGATTCTCTAAAAGACTTAGCTACTGTATCGACGTTTGGAATTGACCACACAGCCATTCACACAGCCACAAGTACAGTGACAATTGACAGTGTCACACAACAATATTCCACAGAAGACAGATCACGTGAAACACGCAGCCTGGACACCCCAACACAGCACGCACCTGTCACACAGCACACACCTGTCACACAGCACACACCTGTCCACTGTGACACAGCACGCACCTGCCCACTGTCACACAGCACGCACCTGTCACACAGCACACACCTGTCACACAGCACGCACCTGTCACACAGCACACACCTGTCACACAGCACACACCTGTCACACAGCACGCACCTGCCCTCTGTCACACAGCACGCACCTGTCACACAGCACACACCTGTCACACAGCACACACCTGTCACACAGCACACACCTGTCACACAGCACACACCTGTCACACAGCACACACCTGCCCACTGTCACACAGCACACACCTGTCACACAGCACACACCTGTCACACAGCACACACCTGCCCACTGTCACACAGCACGCACCTGCCCACTGTCACACAGCACACACCTGCCCACTGTCACACAGCACGCACCTGCCCACTGTCACACAGCACGCACCTGCCCACTGTCACACTGCACGCACCTGCCCACTGTCACACTGCACACACCTGCCCACTGTCACACAGCACACACCTGCCCACTGTCACACAGCACACACCTGCCCACTGTCACACAGCACACACCTGCCCTCTGTCACACAGCACGCACCTGCCCTCTGTCATACAGCACACACCTGCCCACTGTCACACTGCACACACCTGCCCACTGTCACACTGCACACACCTGCCCACTGTCACACAGCACGCACCTGCCCACTGTGACACAGCACACACCTGCCCACTGTGACACAGCACACACCTGCCCACTGTGACACTGCAAGCTCAACCACTTGCGAGAATGTCAACCCTGGGGTGTGTCGTGCCGTGACGTCACAGCCAGCAGACGACGAAACCACTATAGCTGAACTGGCAGCCACGGACCGAGAGTTTGAACCAGATGATGTTTACGACTTAGCCTCACACTGCTCAAAGAACGTGCGACTTAGAGAGAAACTGGTAAACAGAAAGAGGAACCGCACTCTCACAAAAGTAGTGTGCGAAAGAAAAGGTGGAAAGAAGACGCTGATTGCAAGGGGAGACGACTACGTCCTGACATACGACTGCGAAACAGCACAGACAACGTCATTCCGAGAAGAGGAGGAAACGCCCCCGTGTGTCCGGCGTCTGCCCCAAGTCGACCGCAACGTCTTTGGTGAAGAAATCGACCATCTCACTACGGACCTTCATGTCGTGTCTACACTGGTACAGTGCTACCTCCGTGCCATGCCAGACTGACTGTTGTCGCAAAACTACAGGGCACACATATTTCATGTGTGTTTGTGACAAACCGCGATCGATATGGAACAATACCGCGTTCGAAACGGAAAAGTTATTTCCCGACTTGGATTTCAAGTTGGATGCTTCGGACCGAATCACGATGCATTGTTTTTGTGTAACAGACTGAAACCAATGTGTACACTGATGTTCGTGGATCGTTCGATTACCCAACCCCCCAGCACCCTTTGCTATAAACAATATGAGTTTTCGCAAATAAACATTCTGATTCTGATTCTCTCTCTCTCTCGCTCTCTCTCTTTCTCGCTCTCTCTCTCTCTCTCTCTCTCTCTCTCTCTCTGTCTCTGTCTCTCTCTCACGGAATGATATGAGTGGTTGTGTGTGTGTGTGTGTGTGTGTGTGTGTGTGTGTGTGTGTGGGTGTGTGTGTGTGTGTGAGTGTGTGTGTGTTTGTGTGTGTGTGTGTGTGTGAGTGCGTGTGTGTGTGTGTGTGTATTTGGTGTGTGTGTGTGTGTGTGTGTCCGTTTGTATGTGTGTGTGTGTGTCCGTGTGTATGTGTGTGTGTGTGTGTGTGTGTGTGTGTGTGTGTGTCTACTTACTGCACTTTCCACCATTACAGGTGAGTGCGGGAGAGGCATCCGGGTTACACCTCGTCTTGTCCGTGATCGAGCAATCACCTCCTGCGCTCAAAGTTGTTTCTGGAGAATAGAAAGAAACAACATCTATCATATCATTATCTAATTAAAACTACAATTTTAGTCATCGATCCCGATATCACTTCATCTTATTCTTTATCATTTCCTTTTTCCAAAAGCATTACTACATGTATTTTATTTTTGAATTATAAACAAGCTCAGAAAGTTAAAAAGAATAGAGAAAAGCGCACTTTCCTGTGAAGTGCTATACGCTACTGCGCCACACTGGAAAGGAACGAGAGAATGCTTAATGTCCTACAGGTTTGCAAATGATAACAGACATGTCGAGAAAAAAGATATCAAGCATGAGCCTTTTAGGCGAATGCTGATATCGTTTGTTCGATTTCGAAAAGTGTTGTATTAATTATGCCCAATACCCCCATCCCCACTTGGTCATGGGCAGATGCCTAACCAGTAAACCATTTGAGTATTTGATCTTGAGTCTCTCTCTCTCTCTCTCTCTCTCTCTCTCTCTCTCTCTCTCTCTCTCTCTCTCTCTCTCTCTCTCTCTCTCTCTCTCTCTCTCTCTCTCACGGAATGATATGAGTGGTTGTGTGTGTGTGTGTGTGTGTGTGTGTGTGTGTGTATTTGGTGTGTGTGTGTGTGTGTGTGTGTCCGTGTGTATTTATGTGTGTGAGTGTGTGTGTGTGTCCGTGTGTATGTGTGTGTGTGTGTGTGTCTACTTACTGCACTTTCCACCATACAGGTGAGTGCGGGAGAGGCATCCGGGTTACACCTCGTGTTGTCCGTGATCGAGCAATCATCTCCTGCATCCAACGTTGTTTCTGTAGAATAAAGAAACAACCTGTATCATTAAAAGATCTCTGTCCGTCCGTCCGTCCGTCCGTCCGTCCGTCCGTCCGTCCGTCCGTCCGTCCGTCCGTCCGTCCGTCCGTCCGTCCGTCCGTCCGTCCGTCCGTCTGACCGTCCGTCCGTCCGTCACACTGTTAATTGCAGATGATTCGTTCCCCGCCACATACCACCCCCTCCTCCGACAACACGACCTGTATTTTTCATTTGTATGACAAATGTCTTTGATGCCATCGTATCCGTTTTTGTGTTAAAGTTAAGGTGGCCCCTGCGACGCCGTCATCTTTTTGGCTCACGTAAGTGTAGCCTATGCGATCGTAACTTTGTCTGTCTGTGCGTGCGTGCGTGCGTGTGTATGTCTGTGGTAGAAACTTTAACATTTGACTAAACACCGAAATACTCATTTCACCTGGTTATTTTTCAAGCAACATCTTCAAAGTATTGAAGCAATGATCAACATTTTGTCGGCATGTGTGTAGTTAAAGTGTGTATCCACAGAAAACGGGTGGTGGGGGGTTTTGGGCGGGTAAAAGCAGGTGACTGGTTTGTGTCGTGTGTGGTATGTAGACCAGGTCAGGGGTCAAGATCAGGTCAGGTCGCGTAAAGGATTGTGGTATAGACTCACTTTCCAGTTCTCACCTCTGCATTCGCCGATTCGGGGAAGACGATTTCACATTGTTCGATTTCTTAGCTCAAGAAAAATAGATAAAGAAGATACCAAAGCCAAAGGAGATTTCCAACAGTTTGATCTGCACAGCGTGTTTCCAGTGTCTGCGCAGGGAAGATCAGCTGTCGAAAGCGCAGTGTCGATCTGGCAGTCGTGTCCCCAGTAACAATGTAAGTACAGACAGATCTAGTGTCTCCCACTCATAAAGCGTGTCACATAAGCTTACTGATCATTCGTTTTGTTTAATTTCTTTCTATTTCAGCAGACACGCTTTATGAAAAACAGTGCTAGGCAGTCACCTCCAGTGAAATTAGTTGATCTAAACCGGCTGCCTGTAATGTTTGGATGTCTTTGTTCTTGGTTCGATTTATGTGAATTTCAAGACTTGCAGTAGAGTCTCAAGTTTACTCTGCCAGTATAAAACTGTCTAGTCTATTTACTTGAACATGCAGATATAAGGAAACGGGATGAATCTGTTCTCAAAGTCAAAATTATTACGATTTTGCCTCAGTTTCAAAACATGCTCTGTCATGGTTCTGTCTGTAAAATGTGGTGCCTTTCTACAGACAATTTGTGAATGCTAGATCTACCTAGATCTGTATCGCGTTTCATTCCAGACTCCTCTGATCTCCTCTATGGAACACGAAGAGGGTCAAATGCTCGAGCAAGTACTCGCGCATTTACTCGAGCACTTTCGAAACTGCTCGAGTAAATGCGCGAGTACTTTTGAATCGGAGATTCCCGAGTTGTACCGAAGTCATTGGTTGGGTTTATTGAAAACTTGACCCGGAAAATTTACTGAAACGACGCATCTGTAGTCGTCATGGAGGCGGGAAGGGCGGTCGCTGGGATTATTAACGATCGCATCAGGGAATTGGCGGACAGACCTACTGGGATGGTCGATCGGTAAGTATCAGTGTACTTTTAAATTCAAATTGTTAACTTTTTTGGCTTTGGCTCGCCTCGGCTCATGTGCACGGTGTCTCAAGAGGTCGCTCGCATGGCAACGTTAGAACGTATAATCATTCATGACTGTTCCGCGACAAGTTTTTGCTTTACCCGCTCGTTACTTCTCGGAAATACGCGAGAAAGTACTCGCGCATTTAAATGCGCGAGTACTTTGAAAGTGCTCGAGCAGTTCTGAAAGTGCGCGAGCAGTTTGAAACTGCTCGAGCATTTTCAAAAGTGCTCGCGCATTTCCTCGAGCAGTTTCGAAAGTGCGCGAGCATTTTCAGAAGTACTCGCGCATTTACTCGAGCAGTTTCGAAAGTGCTCGAGTAAATGCGCGAGTACTTGCTCGAGCATTTGACCCTCTTCGTGTTCCATATCTTTGATTGTACCATTTGCTGTTTACGCAAGCTTATCACGATTCGTTAATGTCCGTAACGTTTGGTAAACTCACCTTGCAACAGCTTCCTTGGCTTTGTTGGCATTTTTTTTTCTCCAGGCAGCACAACGTAAGATTAGCTTCTGTTGGACAGCAGGTAGAATGCGAGTTTTGAGACGAGAGTCGTCCAAAGAAAGCTTGCTGTGGAATTTTGTTCTACATAATGGCACATGTGATTCTGTATTTTTCAGCGGTTAATGTTAATGGTTTATTTTTTCTTCTGTTGATTTCTTCCTTCTGAGTTGATCGTTATCATTCAAACAAGACCATCAGATAGCAAGGATGGATCTAGGAAAGGGGGGCACACCCAAACTGTTTTTCACGAACTTGAAGGCGCGAAGCGCCTGAATTGAGGGTGCAAAGCGCCCGAAAATGCCAGGGTGGGTCGGGTGCATGACCCCCCCTCCCCCCTGAATCTCTCTCTCTTTCCCTATAGGGGGGGTCCGGGCCCCCTTCCCCGCCCCCCTCCTAAATCCACCACTGGAGAGTACCTCAGTTGCTCCTCAAAATGGACTGTGAATAGTGTGTTGACTGTGTTGACCGTCAGAATTATTTTAAGAACCAGGCTGCTGCAGTCAGTTGACATGTTTCGCATAATGTAGGATTCCCATGCATGCTGCATAGGTAAAGTAGCTTGTATAACCCGACTATTCAGTATCAAAACACTGTTTTTATTTGTGTAGGTTGTAGTCATCACAACTAATCGTATTTTGCCTTTTGTTTCAGAAAGGAGGATAAGCTACAACAAGATCGACGCTATGTCAGATATGCCTCAGCCACATGACGACTTCTGAATTTAGATCCACTCGGCATGGTGACAAGTCTTGATGAAAAGTATATGACTGAGGACAGCAGTGGAAAAAGTGACCACATGGCAGGTACCTATTGCTTAGTGTCTGCAGTGCAAAAGACAGATAAGCTGATGGTAGATTTCCAAATGAACACAGCACCCGCAGATCTACTGCTGATTTACGACGGGCAAGCTACAATCCAGGGCAGAGAACACTGCAGCGTTGTAATCCAACTCTTCATTTGTTTCAGGAAAGCACGTCCTTACAAATGAACATTACAACTCTCTGATACAAAGACATAGTGTACAGGAACATTCCGATAATTGAGTGGGACAGGATTAAACAAATTCCCAGGGCTGCAGTGAGGAAGTACACGGTTTTTCTGTCATTGACCTTAATAGCTTTCACACAGCCAGTATATGAGAGATAATGGTCTTCTTGGTGACCGTTCATGCCCACTAGCACGTGCAGCTGGTTGCCAGCAGGACAATGTGTCACTGAACAATATCAGAGACTTCGGAGTGCGAGGACCAGCCTGGGCAAATAACCTCATGTGAACCTGTCTGAGTGTGACCATCGTGACGCCCATATCTTTAAATCTTAGTCGTATGACAATTCCAAGAATATATTATCTTGATACGCAAGCTCTAGAGTAAGTTAATGATTGTAGATAAGCTTTGCCATGATAATTATGCTGATGCAGTTTAAAAGTGTGTGTGTGTGTGTGAGTGAGTGAGTGTAAGTGTGTGTGTGTGTGTGTGTGTGTGTGTGTGTGTGAGAGAGAGGATTGCACAAGATCTCCTTCAGGGACAACTACACCAACAACAAATACACAGTCATTTTATCTGTTTGACTTCTTTTAAAAATTATACATGGAGTAACTATGATGCGTTAGTTTTAACTCTGAGTGTGTGGTGGGTGTGTGTGCGTGTGCATGTGCGTGTGATGGAGTGATTTGAGCTTGTGTTACTGTTTGTCGATTTCTTACGGGAGCCTTGAAGGCTTCGCCTCTTGGTTTTTTTTCAAATTAAATGAAATGTTGGTCAGGGAATTTTCGACGAAGCCCGGATTATGGGATTGCATTTCAGCATAAACAGTTGATAATTATTTGATGAGTTTGGTCATTTAAAATCTTAAAATTCTAATTAAAACGGAGATGTTATTCATCGATCCCGATTTGACTTCATCTTATTCTTTATCAGTTCCTGATTCCAAAAACATATAAATATGATATTCCCAGCGAAGCTGGAGGTATCCCGTGAACGCTATACTGTAATCGATTTGAGAAATGTGCATACCGAATAATACATGATAAAGAAGGATTCTTTGTGCCCGAAAATGGGCCACAGTTGGAGATGGAAGTTCACCAAAAATTGGGACCATACTAACAAAAATACGGTGTGTCACGATCGGGTGACAGAGACCAGGAAAGTGTCACTCAGTGGAGTGCCTGTTCTTGGTCGATTATGATAGAAAGCGCCTGTACGTGATATTGGGCTACAGCAGAGTTTGCTGACAGTGCTCAACTAGCACGGATGTTTTGTAGTGCACGAGTTTCACAGTGAGGGTTTCTGCTGTCATAGGGCTGACGGTTTTTCGCTGACAGCGCGCACGGGATTTTCACGGATTGAGTTTCTCGTGTCTTTTTTCTGCTTGGGAGGCAGAATTGTGTATAGCTGGACTGGTTTTGTGACAAGGTCAGTCACGTGTTATTGGCTAGGTTGTCTGGGAGAGACACAAGGACGGCGCACTTGACACCCAGCGGCAGAAGGGGAAGGATCTAATACACAGTTTCTAGAGTATGATGGTTTTTCACCGAGTATTATATTCGGCACTCTAGGGGAACTTCCACTAGTTATTTCCTCCTCACTGCCACGTATTTTGCTGAGGACAAGTCGTCAACTTTCCTTCGTCGGCGATGGCTTTCGCATAAGGATTCGACAAGGGGTTCTGGACGTTTTTTGTCACTGTTGACGAACAGAGGCTGTTCCAGGGAGGAAGCGGATTTTGCTTCCATTGAGAGTACAATCATAGGCTTTTGAGGTAATAAATCATTATTTAACGCTGTTGATGAGTCTGTGTTGTGGAATGAAATACTCTCTGTTGTTCTTTCCAGGTTAGCGCATAATTTACTCTCTGTGACGCTAAAATACTAATCTGTATATGGTTTTTGCAGATAGGGAGAGAAGGACGGAAAATGACTGTTTTGTTGTTGTAAAAAGTCCGTTTTGTGCAGGCCCACGTGCTCGATGAGATATTTAAAGATGACATGTTTTAAGGTGGTGGGTGAGGGGTAGCTGACATGTTTAGTGCACCGATGCTTTCTGTTTGCAGCCTTCGTTTCGGGTTCGTTTTCCTGTAACCGCTGCACGGCTGCCTTTGGCGGGACACTGCTAGCTGCAGACGTTGGAGCTGGGACCTGAGGAAGCTACGCTAACCGGCTAACCAGCAAACCGGCTAACCAGCAGACCGGCTAACCAGCGAACCGGCTAACCAGCAACCCGGCTAACCAGCATACCGGCTAACCAGCATACAGAAAGAAAGCTAAGTGCACCGTGTCTTACGCACCCCGTTGACCACCGTTGTCTTTTCTTATCTGTGATTTCATTGGAGTAGTGACAACGTGGGGTGTGTGACCCCTGCATGAACTAGAGCTTTTTGAACAGAACATTCTCATTTAACTATATTTACACGGGTTCAGCGTGTTACTATAATTTTCTATATACTACTGGCATTTTGTCAGTGAACACTGGGTTTTTTACGTGTTGAGAACGTAAAAGGAACATATTTTGAGTGAAGGCTCGAGGGAGGTGGAGAGTTTATACATAAACAGGCGTCTGAAACTTATACTTTTGTTGACTCTATTTAATTGTATGCCTGCGAGAGTGGATCGTGGTGTGGTTAGTTAATTAGTAGTAATTAACCGGTTCATAATCACCTTAAGTGATATATTGAAACGTGACACGGTGGGTAAAATTGGCGCCCCCATTTTTTGAGCAAACGCCACCCAAGGCCGCTTTGGACGGGTAGAAATTCCGTAGTTTCCAAGTCTATGGATAAAGCTCGCGTAAGAAGAATACGTCACGGTCGAAAGTCTTTGACGTCAATTAATGCATCATGACGTCATGCCTCCCTGTAGTCTTTCTCTCTCGCGCGATGTGTGTGTTTGTGTTCATTTTGTGCACATGTGTTAGTGTTACTGTTTGTGTGTGTGTGTGTGTGTGTGTGTGTGTGTGTGTGTGTGTGTGTGTATTTGTGTGTGTGTGCGCACGCGTGCATGAGTCTGTACTCGTGTGTGTGTGAGTGTGTGTGTGGTGTGTGTGTATGTGTGTATTTGTGTGTGCGCACGCGTGCATGAGTCTGTACTCGTGTGTGTGTGAGTGTGTGTGTGGTGTGTGTGTGTGTGTGTGTGTATTTGTGTGTGTGTGAGTGGGTGTGTGTGTGTGTGTATTTGTGTGTGCGCACGCGTGCATGAGTCTGTACTCGTGTGTGTGTGAGTGTGTGTGTGGTGTGTATGTGTGTATTTGTGTGTGTTTGTGTGCGCACGCGTGCATGAGTCTGTACTCGTGTGTGTGTGTGTGAGTGTGTGTGTGTGTGTGTATTTGTGTGTGTGTGCACGCGTACTCGTGTGTGTGTATTTGTGTGTGTGGGTGTGTGTATGTATTTGTGTGTGTGTGTGTGTGCGCGCACGCGTGCATGAGTCTGTACTCGTGTGTGTGTGTGAGTGTGTGTGTGGTGTGTGTGTGTGTGCATACGGTGTATGTGTGTGCATGTATGTGTGTTTGTTTGTAAAGGTGTGTATGTCTGTCTGTCCATATGTGCGTATAGGTGTGTGTTTTGTGTGTATGAAGTTTTTGTGAGAGAGTGAGTGAGTGCGTGTGAGTGAGTGTGTGTATGTGTGCGTGTGTGACTTGGAGTGTGTGTGTGTATGTGTGTGTGTGCGTTTGGGTGTGTGTGTGTGTGTGTGTGTGTGTGTGTGAGTGTGTGTGTGTGTGTTTGTGTGTGTGTTTGTGTGTGTCTGTTTGTATAAGAGAGAAAGAGAGAAAGAAAAAGAGAGAGAGAGAGAGACGCAGAGTGGGTGGGTGGGAGCGTGTTTGTGCGTGTACGTAAGTGTATGTGTGTGTGTATGTGTGTTTGTTTGTAAAGGTGTGTGTATGTCCGTCTGTCTATATGTGCGTATGGGGGGGTGTTTTGTGTGTATGAAGTGTGTGTGAGAGAGTGAGTGAGTGCGTGTGAGTGAGTGTGTATTTTTGTACGTGTGTAACTTGAGGTATATGTGTGTGTGTGTGTGTGTGTTCGTGTGTGTGTGTGTGTGTGTGTGAGTGTGTGTGTGTGTGTGTGTGTGTGTGTTTGTGTGTGTTCGTGTGTGTGTGTGTTAGAGAGAGAGAGAGAGAGAGAGAGAGAGAGAGAGAGAGAGAGGTGTGTCTTTCGCTGGGGTATGCAGTGCCTTGGCGTTGCACATCTACTTAATTTTAAATTATAAACAAGCTCAGAAAGTTAAAACGAATAGAGAAAAGCGCACTTTCCTGTGAAGCGCTACATATGCTACTGCGCTACACTGGCTTGTCATTGCTTGTGTGTGTACTTACTGCACTTTCCACCGTCACAGGTGAGTGCGGGAAAGGCTGCTGGGTTACACCTTGTGTTTTTCGTGATCGAGCAATCACCCCCTACTTCCAACGTCGTTTCTGTAAAATTAAGAAACAACCTGAATCATTAAAAGATCTCTGTCCGGTCGTCCGTCCGTGTGTCCGTCCGTCCGTCCGTACCACTGTTGATAGGTAATAACTCAAATTTTGTCGGCTGTGACGGCTACATCCCATCTCCTGCAATCACCTCCTGCGCTCAAAGTTGTTTCTGGAGAATAGAATGAAACAATCTGTATCATTCAAAGACCTCTCCGTCCCTTCGTCCGGGCGTCAGTGCGTCCATCCACCCGTAACACTATCGATCGCTAATAACTTCGTCGAACTCTGAAGAAGAAGAGAATCGCTAATAACGCTAGTTTTCGACGGCTGGGACGTCCCCCGCCACATACACCCCCCCCCCACACACACACACACACACACACCCGCACACCGTTCACCCCCCCCCCCCCATACCCCGCAACCCCTTCCCCACCCCCGACAAGATTTGTTTACATTGTCAAAAGAGATGCTAACAAGTGTGAACAAAATATGAGTGCTGGTTTTTTTTGTTTTTTGGTTTTTTTTTACATTTAGTCACGTTTTGACTAAATGTTTTAACGTAAGCTACAATGGGAATCGAGACGAGGGTGTGTCGTATGTGCGTGTGTGCGTGTGTGTGTGTGTGTGTGTGTGTGTCGTATGTGCGTGTGTGTGTGTGTGTGGAGCGATTCCGGGAAAACTAATGGATTGATCTTCATGAAACTTTATGTGAGAGTTCCTGAGAATGATATCCCCAGATATTTTTTTCGTCAGTTTTTCAATAAATGTCTTTGATGACATTAAATCCGGCTTTTTGTGAAAGTTAAGGCGGCACTGTTGTTTTGCGCCCCCATGTGTTTTTATTTTAATTTTATAAAATTGATTGAAATGTTGGTCAATCAACCGTCGACGAAGCTCGGACTATAGGATTGCATTTCAGCTTGGAAGCTTAAAGGCACAGCAAGCCTCCCGTAAACCATCATTGAGCTCCCCGAGCCTCTACATGCAGTGCAAGCATACTTCCATTTGAACGCTCACCGAACGGGAACATCCTGGCTGCTTTCTGTCGAGAGTGAGACATTTTCAAAGAATTTATTTTCGTGGACTATCCGAACGGACAATCAGGCGCCTCGTTTTGGCGCTAGACCTAACTTTTAAAATCTAAATAACAAATTGACAGCTTGCCACACAAACATTCTTAAATCATAATGATAAAAGAGTTCTTTTTTCATCAAGACTAGATCAGAACAATTCGAAGTTTTGAAAGTTTGAAAAAAGAAAAGCCCGGAAACGTGTCACACAAAACGTCTTTCTCGTAGCAGACGACGGTTCTGTATAGCGCCAGTTCCTCTAAACGGTCAACCTCCACCGCTCTAGTTCCTGTGACTCGCAGCCGTTTGTTGCGTTTTAGGTTCAGAGGTAAACAATAACATGCTATTACAGATAAGATTACAGCGAGTCGCATTGAAATTACAAACTGACGACTAAATTGTGAAACAAAGGAAACTGGATCACACAGGTTCACGATGGTTCAGGGTAAGATAAACCACGCAAAAATAAATTCCTTGAAAAATGCTCGCTCTTTACGGAGGACACCTAGGATGTTCTCAAGTGATTAAATGAAAGGGTGATTGTACTGTGTGTAAAAGCCTGATAGTGTATGTGATGGTTTACGGGAGGCTGACTGTGCGTTTTATAATCAATTGATGAGTTTGGTCATTAAAAATGGCACAATTTTAATTAATATTTCAAAATTTAAGTTATCGATCCACATTTCATCTTCTCCTTAATCATTTCCTGTTTCCAAAAACATATAAATATGTTATATTTGAACTAAAAACAGTCTCAGAGAGTTCAAAAGAATAGAGAGAAGCAAACCTTCTTGTGAGCGCTTTTACGCAAATGCGCTACAGGGGCTTGTCACTGTGTATCTGTGTGTAAGTGTGTGTGTGTGTGTGTGTCTGTGTGTGTGTACGTGTGTGCGTATGTGTGTGTTGGTGTGTGTGTGTGTGTGTGTGTGTGTGTGTGTGCGAGCTTGCGTGTGCGTGTGTATGTGTGTGTGTGTGTATGTGTGTGTGTTTGTGTGTGTTTGTGTGTGTGTGTGTGTTCGTGTGTGTGTGTTTGTGTGTGTGTGTGTGTTCGCGTGTGCGCGCGCGTGTGTGTGTGTGTGTGTGTGCGTGCGTGCGTGTGTGTGTGTGTGTGTGACTGTGCGTGTGTGTGTGTCTGTGGATGTTTGTGTGTTTGTGTGTGTGAGTGTGTGTGTGTGTGTGGGGGGGGGGGTGTTTGTGTCCTTTTAATTCCATAACATTTTTTGGGACGCTGCTAATGCAAATATCATGAAACCACTTTCAAACTTACGGTCGAGCTGTATTCGGAATGGCCAGGGTAGTATTCTATCTCATAAATATAGTACGGTTTATAATTATGGTCACCTTTGGGCTCTTCTGACCACAACACGTGACACGTGCCCCTGATCAGAAAAACAACATTTTGTTCCATTTGATTTTTTGTGTCTTGAGGTTTGTCATGAACCTCTCTCCGCAATCACACGTGACGAGTACTTACTGCATGTCGTGTCGCAGGTGGACCCTGCCACACAAGGCGTGTTAACGTCGCAAGATGTTCCTACCTTCGCCTCTGCAACAACAGAAAAACAGCAATAACTTAAATACTTGCCGCGGAAGATACCCAGAGATTTGCATACAAACAGAGAGAGAGAGAGAGAACAAGAACAAGAACTGACAAGAATAAGAACAAATTGTTTAAGGCCACAACCCCTTACAATAGTGGTTAAAATAACAGCAATAGTATCTGCACAGTTATAAATTATAGTCACGCATAAAATTCAACAAATACATTAAGACCCTGATGACATGTCACTGAACCTTATTTATAAGGGTTCGTCTCTTCTGTAACATGAAGAACACAAATTGTTGTTGCAGCGTCTTAGAGTTCGAGATTTTCAAATACTTTGCTCGAAGGTCTTGATAAAAAGGACATAAAAATACAACATGGTGTTCATCTTCTTTATCAGCGGTACAGAGAGGACAGTTTCTTGTCGTTTGGTTTGGTGCGTACCGAAACTTGTGAGCGTTGATTTCGGATACTCCTGCGCGGGAACGAGTAAGAGCAACTCTGTACTTAATTTACTTACTTACTTAGGCCATTATGAACCCCCGGGGGAGCATAGGCCATCGACGACAATTCTCCATCCGACACGGTCCTGGGCTGCCCTTTTGATCTGGCTCCAGGTCTTCCCCTGCCTGTTGATCTCTGCTTCAGTGTCTCGTCTCCAGCTGTTGCGCGGCCGGCCTCTCTTCCTTTTCCCTTGTGGATTCCACTTCAGGGCTTGCCTCGTGATACTGGATGCTGGCTTTCTCAGGGTGTGCCCTATCCAGCCCCATTTCCTCCGGAGAATTTGCTGCGCCGCTGGTTTCTGGTCAGCTCTCTGCCAAAGGTCTTCATTTCGGATTCTGTCCGTCCATCTGATGTTTAGGATGCGCCTCAAGCAGGTGTTGACAAAGATTTGGATCTTTCCCAGCATGGTCTCTGTTGTCCTCCATGTCTCACACCCATAGAGAAGAACAGACTTGACGTTTGAATTGAAGATCCGAAGCTTCGTCCTTTGGCTAATCTCCTTGGAACCCCAGATCTTCTTTAGCATGACAAAGGCTCCCCGTGCTTTCCCAATCCTTGCTTTGACGTCCCTGTCCGAGCCTCCTTGTCCGTCAATGATGCTCCCCAGGTAAACAAAGGACTCCACTGCCTTGATGGGCTCCCAATTGATCATCACCGGATTGTCGGCTGTGGTGTTGGTCTTAATCAATTCGGTTTTCCTCTTGTTGATCTTGAGTCCTACACCGGCTGATATTGTCTCCAGGTGAGTAGTCTTGTCTTGCATTTGGGCATGGTTGTGGGAAAGGAGGGCAAGATCATCCGCAAAGTCGAGGTCTTCCAGTTGATCGAAGAGTGTCCATTGTATCCCATTTCTCCTGCCTGCTGTTGTGGTCTTCATGATCCAGTCGATAGCCAGAAGAAATAGGAATGGTGACAGTATACATCCTTGTCGTACCCCCGTTTTCACCTCAAAACTGTCGGATAGCTGGCCAGCAAGTGCGACTCTACACTTCATATCCTGGTAGGTGCCCCGGATGAGGGAGATGAATTTCTCTGGAATGCCGTAGTGCCGCATGAGTTTCCACAGTGACTCTCTGTCCACGCTGTCGAAGGCTTTCTCATAATCAATGAAGTTGATGTATAGAGGAGACTTCCACTCCAGCGACTGCTCCACTATGATGCGTAAACTGGCAATCTGGTCAGGACAGGATCTGTTCTTCCTGAAACCCGCCTGTTCATCCCTGAGCTTGGTGTCAACTGCCTCCTTCATTCTATCCAAAAGGATTCGGTTGAGAACCTTCCCTGGCACGGACAGCAGCATGATCCCTCGGTAGTTTCCACAGTCTCGAAGATCCCCTTTCTTTGGAATCTTGATGATGATGCCTTCTCTCCATTGAGGTGGCACCTCTTCCTCCTCCCAAATCTTGCCAAACAGACTGTGGAACAAACTAATAGATGTCTCCATGTCTGCTTTGATGGCTTCTGCCGGTATCTCATCTGGCCCCGACGCTTTTCCATTTTTTAGTGACATTATGGCTTTCTTGATTTCCTCCTTTGTGGGCTTGTCTGTGTTGATGGGCAGTTCTGTCTCTGCTGGTCTGATGTCCGGTGGTGCTGCAGGGGTGGGTCTGTTCAATAGCTCCTTGAAGTGTTCCGCCCATCGCTTCATCTGATCGTCTGTCGTTGTTATTGGATCCCCATTCTTGTCCCTCACTGGTTTGTCGGTCTGCTGAAATTTTCCTGCTAACTTCTTGGTCGTCATGTAGAGATCTTTCAGATTTCCCTGTCCTGCAGCTTCTTCTGCCTCCTTCGCCAGGTTGTCTATGTAGTCTTTCTTGTCCTTCTTTATTCCTTTCTTTACTTCTTTCTCCGCCGCTGTGTACTCTTTCTGTGCCTTTGCTTTGCCTGCTCTCGTTCTGCTCTCGATCCTCGCTTTCTTCTTCTTCTTCCTATCTTCAATTTTCTGAATGGTGTCTGCAGAAATCCATTCCTTGTGCTGCGATTTTTTCTTACCCACCACTTCCTCGCAGGTATTCTTCCACATCTTGCTGTAGTGTTCCCACTGGCTCTTTATGTCTGCCTCATCTTCTTCGATCATCCCTTGAAGTGACTGGAATCTGTTGGTGAGGCTTATCTGGAATCTTGTGCGTACTTCTTCATCTCTTAGCATTCCCACGTTGAACTTAACCCAAGCGTTGTTTGAGCTGTGGTGTTTCTTTAATCGCAGTCTGACTGTTGTGGTAACTAGCTGGTGGTCTGTGTACACATCTGCTCCCCTCATCACCCGTACATCCATCCAGGATCGTCTGAACTTTTTGTTGATGCAGATGTGGTCAATCTGGTTCTCTGTGACGTGGTCAGGTGAAATCCAGGTGGCCTTGTGTATTCGCTTGTGGGGGAAGACGCTTCCTCCTATCACCAGTTGGTTCAAGGCACACATCTCTGCAAAACGTTCTCCGTTGTCGTTCATCTGTCCCAGTCCATGCTTCCCCATGATGTCCTCGTATCCTGCGTTGTCCCCTCCAACTTTGGCATTGAAATCTCCCATCACCAGCGTTATATCTCTGTCCTTTATCCCGTCCAGGACTGCTTGTAACTGCCGGTAGTAGTTGTCCTTCTTTTCCACGTCTGGCTCATCGTTTGTTGGGGCATAGCACTGGATGATGTTCAGGTTGATGTTCTTCTTCTTGGTGGCAAACTTAGCTGTGATGATGCGGGGGCTGATAGCTTCATAGCCGATGAGTGCTCTCTGTGCCTCCGGCGCCAGCATCAGCGCTACGCCTAACGTATGTGGGGCTCCTTCTTCTTGGTGTCCCGAATACAAAACTTCTTTTTCTGATGAGAGTCTCACCCTTCCAGATGTTGTCCACCTTGCTTCGCTTATTCCCAGTACTTGGATCTTGTACTTCTTCATCTCTCTTGCTACCTGCAGTGTCTTCCCAGCTTGGTACATGGTCTGCACGTTCCAGGTGGCTATTCTCGTTGTTCGCCTGGTGGTCAGAAGGGGGGTCGGTCTCGCAGGTTCCTTTCGGCTTTCACTGTTGGACGTCATAGATCTCCTTGATGGAGACCCTTCCTCCTCCAGGCATGTGTCTTGGATATTTGTCGTTGATGCTTCTGTAACGTAGTCTTTTTCTAGGCAGGGGTGTTGACCCTACGCAAACCATTTTAGACTCATGGGGGAGCTGGTCTAGCTTAGTCTGACCTCTATCCTTTGACCTGTCCAGCATGGGTGGCCCTACCAGGAGCATTTGCTCCGGCTGGCATAGCTCTCCGGGTTATCGAGATACTCAAGCCCTCACCCCACGACAAGGAGTAGACCGTGTGGGGGTCTGTACTTAATATCTTCGATTAATTCAATGTATTTCTCTTTTTCCAAGCATCTTTTGTAACAATTATAAATGTCGAAACGTTCACTGCATTCTAAATAGGAGAACCATTCTTGACAAAAAAAATCTTGTAAACGTCTTTTAAACTCTTGTAAGAAACACTTCTCATTCCCAACCATTCCGTACATCCACACAGCAGCAAAACCATTACAACATAAAAGACTCTGCACATGTGAGACCCAATTTGTGTGGCCCTTCGATGCCAAATTACATAAAGCTTTATATGCAATCTTGGAATATCTTGAATCAGGTAAACTAGTATTTCACACATCTGTCTGCAGAGTTAATATACAGCGGATTCACCATACACAATGTTGTTTGGAGTTCGAATTGTCACTTTCAGAAACTTTTTATACGCAAACAGGTGGACCCTTTCCACAGAGTCATACTTTCCATATCCCCATAGCTCTGAACCATACAAGAGCATAGGGGCGATCCGTGCGTCAAACAGTTTGAAAAACACCTTTGCCGAATGGCAGCCAAGTCTGTTCAGTAATCTAACGATTTCGATCACTCCCTTTTTCGCCATGGTTGTCTTTGTTTCTACTGCAATGTTCCAGCTCAGTTGGGTGGACAGGGTTACACCGAGATATATAAACGAGTTCACAATCTCAAGACCATCCATTCCGTAGAACCACTTCTCTTTCTGTGCAATGTGCCCGCCCTTTCTAAAAACCATGACCTTAATTAGTCTTTGTCAAGTTCACGTTCAGACACAGTTTATCTGCAGAGCAGCGCAGGACATTAAGCTGGTTTTGTAGGCCTACTACAGTGCTGGATAACAGCGCAATGTCGTCAGCAAAAAGCATTACAAACAGTTCTAACTCAGACGGAGATAAACGTATCCCATGTCTGCCTCGTTGTATGACATCCTGTGCCAGTTCGTTGATCAGAAACGAGAAAATTGTCGGTGAGGCTACACAACCTTGTTTAAGGCCTTGCATACATTCAAAGAAATCAGTGTATTCGTTTCCGCACCGCACGCATGCTTTCACATTTTCATACATGCTCTTTAACACCTTAAATATATTGCCTTGTATGCCTAATCGAAAAAGCACTGACCAGAGCACGGGGCGCTTAATGCTATCGTAAGCCTTGCAAAAATCTATGTAGGCTACATACAGTTTGGCCTTTTGGGAAAATTGTTTCTGGACGCAAGCGTAAAGGGTAAACACATGATCAATAGTTGAGTAATTCCTCCGGAAACCAGCCTGGCTTTCATCTAAAATGTTATTATTTTCTGACCACACAGACAGGCGGTCGTTCAGAACAGACATACACATTTTGCTCATCGTACTGGTGAGGGAAATTCCTCTGTAATTATCAGGGTTATCACAGTCTCCTTTTTTATGTAACGGCACAATAATGGCCTTGGACCACTCTCTTGGGTACACCCACTTCTCGAGAATGTTGTTGAACAATTTAACTAAAAAAAGGTAAAATAAGACTTTCAGACACTTTCAACATCAAACCCTGCCGCTTTACCATTTTTCAAATTTCTGATTGCTTTACTAATTTCAATTTCAGTTATTTCACTGTCAAGAATTTCGTCACTGATACCTGTATCAGGCAACTGATCGTCTTCGGGTTCACCTTCAACTGTATCGGTGTTTAAAACATCCTTAAAATGTTCGTACCATGCCTCTTTTGGTACGGAGTTGGAGTGCACCTCTTTTCTATTACATTTCCTTATTTCCTTCCAAAATTCCGTTGGTTTATCAGCAGAGAGCAATAAGTTATGAACTTGTTTTAACCTGTACTCTGTTCGCTTTGTTCGAAGAAGATCTTTATACTCCTTCCTGACTTCAGCGTACTTTTGCTTTGCTATCTCTTTTTCTTCTTTATCTTCTGTTTTAAATCTTTGATAACTTCTCAGCAACCGTCTCGCAGATCGATTCTTTTCCAAACATTCAATATCAAACCATGAGGACGCACTTCTACCTTCAGCGTCACCTCCGACTTTTTTGGTCATGCACTTTGCCGACTGTAGCATTGCTTAGTTAAAAATCTCCAGCCCCTCTCCATGTCTGCGCTGATGATGTCACACGCTTCCTTTAACTTAGCTTTAAAATCGTCTGATTTAACACTTTCAATAAAATCATTCTTTTTTGCATCGTTCCACACAACTTTTGAGACACGTGCTTGTTTAGGGGGCTGGCGCTGATTCACTTTCAACCCAAGCGCAAAGGTCACAGGCATATGCATTGATTCAATTCTGTCGCCAATGGTTAAATCGTGAATGTTGTAGGCTAGGTCAACAGAGGCTAAACAATAATCCACCACACTGTTACCGCTATGGGAGATATAAGTAAACTTGCACGAGTTGTCCGCATTGCAAAAACCATTCAAGATTTTGAGATCAAAGCATACACATAGATCGATAAGCTTTGTACCAAACCCATTTAGTGCATAGTCTTCAGTCATTCTACCATGTGAAATCGTGTCATGGTCATGACCTGAGAGAGAGAGAGAGAGAGAGAGAGAGAGAGAGAGAGAGAGAGAGAGAGAGAGAGAGAGAGAGAGAGACACACACACACACACACACACACACACACACACACACACACACACACACACACACACACACACATTCTCACACTCACAGCAAGACAACCAAATACAGTCCATTTACTGATACAACCGTACGTCGTCAACGGTTTAGAAGTTATTGTGTACGGGCATGCAGGTGTTTTTAATGGAGAATACTACGTGGCTTGTTGTGTCTTACCAGATTTACACGAGTTGCTTTTTTAACTATTGAACTGCGAACGAAAGCGAGCTATTCAACATCTAAAAAAGCAAGGAAACGTAGCGTGACGTGTTCTAAAACATCTTCCAGCGGAAACATCAGGCGAAAAAGTGTTTCCATAGTGACGTGTGTCTCACTGACTTGTTTTACACGACCTCATTTGCATGATATACACACGTGTGGTTTGACCGATATTGTTATCTCATGAGTGGTCTCTCTCACGTATGTAGAATAAACAGGCGTATGCAATCTTACCACACTGGGTACTGTCTCCGTTGACAGTATAATCAGCGCCACAGGTGCACTCGAGAGGACTTCCATCACTGTGACAGGTTGCATGGGCAATACAGTCAGTGGAATCTGCAGGGCATGTCTGTCCATCCTTAATCTCTGCAAAGTAAACATGTAGCAGTGGTGTGAGAGTGGCACATTGTGGGGCACAGCGACTGTCGTCTGTCCAGTTTGAGGCACAGTCGTTGTAGACAAACCCTCTTTGGTAAAGGCAAAGGACAACGATTGACTCTAAAACATCGGGTTCAAGAAAAAGAAGAGAAGGGGGGGGGGGGGGTACAATCGAGAAAGGACTCTTCACAGACAGCCTGCGGGGTACCTCAAACCCTTTCGGATCCGTTTGCAACACTGATTTTGCAAAGCAACTGATTATGAGAAACAATACAAAGCGTTAAGCCTTATTTTAAAGATAAACTATGAAACTTGGGTATGGGGGTATTAGACTTTAGCAAAAGAACCCCACTGAAAAATTGTGTAAACCAAAACAGAAAAAAAAACACGCATTCCATTTTCGAGCTGAAATACCTGATTTTTATCCGTGCACTATAATGGTTTTTGTGTGTGTTTAATTTGGTGCACGTCATTAGTGCGATAGACGTATTGTAATTCTACTTCCTGTTCTCAGGGGTAGACTCCAGCCTTAATTGGAATCAGTCATATGCCTCTCTCAGCCAGGAGTAAGCCCCGGATGGTTTTACCGTGAGGGCGTAGAGCAAATAAAGGTAGCATCGTCTCTCTCAGCAAAACACATAGGACGGGTACTTACTGCACGCCGTACCACCTTCGCATGTGGCAGTTGTCACACAGGTGAGGCCACCCGCACAACTTTGTCCTGCATTCACCTCTGCAAAAACACAAAGAAAACAGCTTTAACAATGGGGATGTAGCCAAGTGGCGATTACATGTACTGTTGTCCCTCTCTTTTACTCCCTGTCTATTATCTTCCCCTGACCCAAGTTGTGTCTCCAGCTAGGATTATTGTGTGTTTACTATTGTAGGGTAGACTCTTGACCGGATTCCTTTCTAACCTCTTATCTCAGAGTTAGGTGGTCGTTATGTAATGTGCCGCCTGACTGTCTCGGTATCGTTGGACGGCGTTTTGTCAAGTGGGTGTCATTTCTTTTGACAGGGTACAATTATAGAAGATGCCAGGTAGCTTGGAGGTGTTAGTCTCTTACCCCCCCCCCCCCCCCCCCTTCTGTGTATCAGCTTTGACACTACTTGTAATATTTCCGGTGTGTGACACCTCTGTAACGATTTCTGCCTCGGTAACGATCCCTTTTCATTGGGCAGGCAATCTTAAGTAGAACGCCCCCCGTTGTCTGACACCGGGTATCTTTCCTATTGGCTATTGGGAATCGGAGTTGACCAGCCTTTAAAAGACTGAGCATTTAGGCTAGAGGAGAGAACGCGATTTGTGATATACTGAGCTGTGTGCTGCTCGATTGTGTCGGTTGACGTGAACGGTCGAAGTGCTGACCATATTTGTCGCGAAGTTGTAATCAGTCGACTTGTGGTGTTAGATTCGGATACCTGTGCTCTTGTGTTTACGTTTCACTGAGTGTGCTCACTGGGGAGAATCTACACTGCTTTCTGGTGTTAACTTTCTGGTGTTAACTTTCTGGTGTTAACTTTCTGGTGTTAACTTTCTGGTGTTAACTTTCTGGTGTTAACTTTCTGGTGTTAACTTTCTGGTGTTAACTTTCTGGTGTTAACTTTCTGGTGTTTGCTTCTGGTGTACGTTAATTAAAAGTCACGTTATCGCAACCTCTGTCTTGGCGTCTCATTTATGCTTCCTGGCCTATCTCTACCCCCCTTCCACTCCACCCTATCACATCTGGCGCTGCGAGCAGGATTCAGGAAGTAGAGACGCCGTAGTTTAACACCAGAAAGCAGGGAAAGCAGTGTAGGAGGTACTCGGCGTATCCAAGATGGCGGTCGACGGGGTTCCTAGACCCCAGTGGCAGATGTTCCCCCCTCCCAGGCTTCCTGTCTTCACTGGTGGTGACGATGGCTGTCAGCTCGACGATTTCAGCACCGAGGCACGTCGCGTCATTTCCCATTTCAACATGGCGGCACTTGGTGGGGAGGGAGCAGAGTGGCTGATCCAGTCACTCGCTGGGCCTGCCAGGAAGGAGGTTAACCTGCACCCCCCTCAGGCGACCGCTACGGCTGACCTAGTCCTGACCATTCTGCAGGACACGTTTGGGGACCACGCCAGCATTTCCACTCTACTAGCGTCGTTCTACAGCATCTCCCAGAGTCAAGAGGAGGGCATTCTCTCATATGCCCACAGGTTGCAGGCTCTGCAGGTGAAGACGAATGCTGTTGTTGCCGGTACGGTTTCCGATGCTGCACTTCGTGATCGATTCATGCACGGACTGTTCTTGCCTGCAATGAGACGGGACCTCATGCGCTTTGTGAGAGGGCGTGAGGCTGTCACTTTTGCGGCAGTCCGTGCAGAAGCTCTCAGGTGGATGAGGGAAGATTTCGAGGTGGTGGCGAAGCAACAAACGGCTGTTTCTACACAGATGGGTGCAGTGTTAGGCAGACTGCAGGTCCCAGTCAACGAACTCGCCGTCAGCTCAGCAGAGCTACGCGCTGCCCTGCACCAACACACGCCAGCTGCCTCACGACAACAAAAGCCATCCGCGAAGCCACGTTGTTGGCTTTGTAACCGCCACGGCCATCTGCAGAGCAGGTGCCCTACCAAGCGTCAAAGAGACCAACAACCGTTGTCATGGAGACAGCCAAGTGAGAAACGTGTGAGTCAGTCAACATCCAACACGCAACCTCTCCGTGAGCAAAGCTGCCAGACAGAGGAAGAGCATCAAAATGTGACACTGCCAGTCCCCGTGCAGCTACACGACACTCAGCAGGTCACATTTTGGGATTCCATGCTCAATCCTGCCCCTTTACTCCAAGTCCCAGCTAAACCACCCCCTCGTGAACAGTCAGGAAAACAATGTGCTGCTGTCATGTGGGCAATGTGTCATTTGTGAGACTTTTCGTGTTCTGCTAAGAGACTGTGTACACTATGATTATTGATTGCCTGTTGTATTGTGTCTTGTATGAATGGGTTGGGTGACTGTGCGTGTCATCCGTTACCGTTTCTGATTTTATTTGTTGTTTCACTTGGGTGAACTTGTGTTTGATTTATAGATGTCATTTTCAGCTATTCCCGAGGCGCTGTACCTGCGAGGACGCAGTTGGTATAGAGCTGGGGGGGATGTAGCCAAGTGGTGATTACATGTACTGTTGTCCCTCTCTTTTACTCCCTGTCTATTATCTTCCCCTGACCCAAGTTGTGTCTCCAGCTAGGATTATTGTGTGTTTACTATCGTAGGGTAGACTCTTGACCGGATTCCTTTCTAACCTCTTATCTCAGATTTAGGTGGTCGTTATGTAATGTGCCGCCAGACTGTCTGGGTATCGTTGGACGGCGTTTTGTCAAGTGGGTGTCATTTCTTTTGACAGGGTACAATCATTGAAGATGCCAGGTAGCTTGGAGGTTTTAGTCTCTTACCCCCCCCCCCCCCTTCTGTGTATCAGCTTTGACACTACTTGTAATATTTCCGGTGTGTGACACCTCTGTAACGATTTCTGCCTCGGTAACGATCCCTTTTCATTGGGCAGGCAATCTTAAGTAGAACGCCCCCCGTTGTCTGACACCGGGTATCTTTCCTATTGGCTATTGGGAATCGGAGTTGACCAGCCTTTAAAAGGGAGAGCATTAGGCTAGATCAGGAACGCGATTTGGGATACTGAGCTGTGTGCTGCTCGATTGTGTCGGTTGACGTGAACGGTCGAAGTGCTGACCATATTTGTCGCGAAGTTGTAATCAGTCGACTTGTGGTGTTAGATTCGGATACCTGTGCTCTTGTGTTTACGTTTCACTGAGTGTGCTCACTGGGGAGAATCTACACTGCTTTCTGGTGTTAACTTTCTGGTGTTAACTTTCTGGTGTTAACTTTCTGGTGTTAACTTTCTGGTGTTAACTTTCTGGTGTTAACTTTCTGGTGTTAACTTTCTGGTGTTTACTTTCTGGTGTCTACTTTCTGGTGTTTGCTTCTGGTGTACGTTAATTAAAAGTCACGTTATCGCAACCTCTGTCTTGGCGTCTCATTTATGCTTCCTGGCCTATTTACCCCCTTCCACTCCACCCTATCACAGGTACTAAGAAAGTTACACATGCATACATAAACGTGCGTACGCAGGAACGCGTACATGCGCCTGCAAAGAAAAAGGACCTTTGTAGTCCCTCTCTCAACCCTCTCTCGCTCTCCACCTCTCTCTCTCTCCCTCTCACTCTCCCCCTCTCTCTCTCTCTCTCCCTCTCTCGTTCCCTCTCTTTCTCTCCCCCCCCCCTCTCTCTCTCCCCCTCTCTCTCCCTCTCTCTCTCTCCCCCCCCTCAAGCCTAAAAAAAAAGAAGAAAATAAACAATGATGGCTCCGATTGCTCCATTTTCCTTGTTTTATCAAAAAATGTTCTGGTTCGTTTGGGCGCAAAGGGCCCTCAACTAAACGCTTCGCGTCGTCGTTCTGTCGCTAAAAAAAATTGGACCCCCCCCCCCCCCCCCCTCCTTAAAAATTGTGTGATCCGCTCCTGAATGTTTGTTTGCTTGTTTGTGTGTGTACGTGCGCGCGCGCGTGAGTAATTGTGCGTGTGTGTGTGAGGGGGGGTGTGCGCGTGTGTGTGTGTGTGTTCGCGTGTGCGCGCGCGCGCGCGTGTGTGTGTGTGTGTGTGTGTGTGTGTGTGGATGCATGTGTGTGGATGCGTGTGAGTGTGTGTGTGTGGGTGTGTGTGTGTCCTTTTAATTCCCCAACAGTTTTTGGGACGCTGCAAATATCATGAAACCACTTTCAAACTTACGATCGATCTGGCTGTATTCGGAATGGCCAGGGTAGTATTTTACCTCATAAATATAGTACGGTTTATAATTATGGTTACATTAGGCCTCTTCTGACCACAACACGTGACACGTGCCCCTGATCAGAAACACAACGTTTTGTTCCATTTGATTTTTTGTGTCTTGAGGTTTGTCATAAACCTCTCTCCGCAATCACACGTGACGAGTACTTACTGCATGTCGTGTCGCAGGTGGACCCTGCCACACAGGGCGTGCTATCGTCACAAGGTGTTCCTACCTTCGCCTCTGCAACAACAGAAAAACAGCAATAACTTAAATACTTGCCGCGGAAGATACCCAGAGATTTGCATACAAACAGAGAGAGAGAGAGAGAACAAGAACAAGAACTGACAAGAACAAGAACAAATCTTTAATTGTTTAAGGCCACAGCCCCTTACAATAGTGGTTAAAATAACAGCAATAGTATCTGCACAGTTATAAATTATAGTCACGCATAAAATTCAACAAATACATTAAGACCCTGATGACATGTCACTGAACCTGATTTATCGTCTCTTCTGTAACATGAAGAACACAAATCTGCTGAAGCTGTTCATCACATTATCCTCATTACTGCCACAGAAATACACAAGTTGTTGTTGCAGCGTCTTAGAGTTCGAGATTTTCAAATACTTTGCTCGAAGGTCTTGATAAAAAGGGCATAAAAATACAACATGGTGTTCATCTTCTTTATCAGCTGTACAGAGAGGACAGTTTCTTGTCGTTTGGTTTGGTGCGTACCAAAACTTGTGAGCGTTGATTTCGGATATTCCTGCGCGGAAACGAGTAAGAGCAACTCTGTACTTAATATCTTCGATTAATTCAATGTATTTCTCTTTTTCCAAGCATGTTTTGTAACAATTATAAATGTCGAAACGTTCACTGCATTCTAAAAAGGAGAACCATTCTTGACAAAAACAATCTTGTAAACGTCTTTTAAACTCTTGTAAGAAACACTTCTCATTCCCAACCATTCCGTACATTCACACAGCAGCAAAACCATTACAACATAAAAGACTCTGCACATGTGAGACCCAATTTGTGTGGCCCTTCGATGCCAAATTACATAAAGCTTTATATGCAATCTTGGAATATCTTGAATCAGGTTGCTTCAGCAGTGTAAACCAGTATTTCACACATCTGACTGCAGAGTTAATATACACCATACACAATGTTGTTTGGAGTTCGAATTGTCACTTTCAGAAACTTTTTAGACGCAAACAGGTGGACCCTTTCCACAGAGTCATACTTTCCATATCCCCATAGCTCTGAACCATACAAGAGCATAGGGGCGATCCGTGCGTCAAACAGTTTGAAAAACACCTTTGCCGAATGGCAGCCAAGTCTGTTCAGTAATCTAACGATTTCGATCACTCCTTTTTTCGCCATGGTTGTCTTTGTTTCTACTGCAATGTTCCAGCTCAGTTGGGTGGAAAGGGTTACACCGAGATATTTAAACGAGTTCACAATCTCAAGACGATCCATTCCGTAGAACCACTTCTCTTTCTGTGCAATGTGCCCGCCCTTTCTAAAAACCATGACCTTAGTATTTGTCAAGTTCACGTTCAGACACAGTTTATTTGCAGAGCAGCGCAGGACATTAAGCTGGTTTTGTAGGCCTACTACAGTGCTGGATAACAGCGCAATGTCGTCAGCAAAAAGCCTTACAAACAGTTCTAACTCAGACGGAGTTAAACGTATCCCATGTCTACCTCGTTGTATGGCATCCTGCGCCAGTTCGTTGATCAGAAACGAGAAAATTGTCGGTGAGGCTACACAGCCTTGTTTAAAGACTTGCATACATTCAAAGAAATCAGTGTATTCGTTTCCGCACCGCACGCATGCTTTCACATTTTCATACATGCTCTTTAACACCTTAAATATATTGCCTTGTATGCCTAATTGAAAAAGCACTGACCAGAGCACGTGGTGCTTAATGCTATCGTAAGCCTTGCAAAAATCTATGTAGGCTACATTTAATCTGGCATTTTGTGAAAATTGTTTCTGGACGCAAGCGTAAAGGGTAAACACATGATCAATAGTTGAGTAATTCCTCCGGAAACCAACCTGGCGGGGATATAGCTCAGTTGGTAGCACGCTGGATTTGTTTTCAGTTGGCCGCTGTCAGCGTGAGTTCGATCCCAGGTTCGGCGGAAATTTATTTCACAGAGTCAACTTTGTGTGCAGACTCTCTTCGGTGTCCGAACCTCCCCCCGTGTACACTACATTGGGTGTGCACGTTAAAGATCCCACGATTGACAAAAGGGTCTTTCCTGGCAAAATTGCTTAGGCACAGTTAATAATTGTCTACCTATACCCGTGTGACTTGGAATAATAGGCCGTGAAAGGTAAATATGCGCCGAAATGGCTGCAATCTACTGGCCGTATAAAATTTCATCTCACACGGCATCACTGCAGAGCGCCTAGAACTGTACCCACGGAATATGCGCGATATAAGACTCATTGATTGATTGATTGATTGATAAAATGTTATTATTTTCTGACCACACAGACAGGCGGTCGTTCAGAACAGACATAAACATTTTGCTCATCCTACTGGTGAGGGAAATTCCTCTGTAATTATCAGGGTTATCACAGTCTCCTTTTTTATGTAACGGCACAATAATGGCCTTCGACCACTCTCTTAGGTACACCCCCTTCTCGAGAATGTTGTTGAACAGTTTAACTAAAAAAAGGTAAAATAAGACTTTCAGACACTTTCAACATTTCATTTAACACACCATCAAACCCTGCCGCTTTACCATTTTTCAAATTTCTGATTGCTTTACTAATTTCAATTTCAGTTATTTCACTGTCAAGAACTTCGTCACTGATACCTGTATCAGGCAAATGATCGTCTTCGGGTTCACCTTCAACTGTATCGGTGTTTAAAACATCCTTAAAATGTTCGTACCATGCCTCTTTTGGTACGGAGTTGGAGTGCACATCTTTTCTATTACATTTCCTTATTTCCTTCCAAAATTCCGTTGGTTTATCAGCAGAGAGCAATAAGTTATCAACTTGTTTTAACCTGTGCTCTGTTCGCTTTGTTCGAAGAAGATCTTTATACTCCTTCCTGACTTCAGCGTACTTTTGCTTTGCTATCTCTTTTTCTTCTTTATCTTCTGTTTTAAATCTTTGATAACTTCTCAGCAACCGTCTCGCAGATCGATTCTTTTCCAAACATTCAATATCAAACCATGAGGACGCACTTCTACCTTCAGCGTCACCTCCGACTTTTTTGGTCATGCACTTTGCCGACTGTAGCATTGCTTAGTTAAAAATCTCCAGACCCTTGTCCATGTCTGCGCTGATGATGTCGCACGCTTCCTTTAACTTAGCTTTAAAATCGTCTGACTTACTTTCAATAAAATCAGTCTTTTTTGCATCGTTCCACACAACTTTTGAGACACGTGCTTGTTGGGGGGGCTGGCGCTGATTCACTTTCAACCCAAGCGCAAAGGTCACAGGCATATGATTCAATTCTGTCGCCAATGGTTAAATCGTGAATGTTATTGGCTAGGTCAACAGAGGCTAAACAATAATCCACCACACTGTTACCACTATGGGAGATATAAGTAAACTTGCACGAGTTGTCCGCATTGCAAACACTATTCAAGATTTTGAGATCAAAGCATACACATAGATCGATAAGCTTTGTACCAAACCCATTTAGTGTATAGTCTTCAGTCATTCTACCATGTGAAATCGTGTCATGGTCATGAGAGAGAGAGATAGAGAGAGAAAGAGAGAGAGAGACAGATAGAGAGAGAGAGAGAGAGAGAGAGAGAGAGAGAGAGAGAGAGAGAGAGAAAGAGACACACACACACACACACACACACATTCTCACACTCACAGCAAGACAACCAAATACAGTCAATTTACTGATACAACCGTACGTCGTCAACGGTTTAGAAGTTATTGTGTACGGGCATGCAGGTGTTTTTAATGGAGAATACTACATGGCTTGTTGTGTCTTACCAGTTTTACACGAGTTGCTTTTTTAAATATTGAACTGCGAACGAAAGCGAGCTATTCAACATCTAAAAAAGCAAGGAAACGTAGCGTGACGTGTTAGTTCTAAAACATCTTCCAGCGGAAACATCAGGCGAAAAAGTGTTTCCATAGTGACGTGTGTCTCACTGACTTGTTTTACACGACCTCATTTGGGTGATATACACACGTGTGGTTTGACCGATATTTCTATCTCATGAGTGGTCTCTCTCACGTATGTAGAATAAACAGGCGTATGCAATCTTACCACACTGGGTACTGTCTCCGTTGACAGTATAATCAGCGCCACAGGTGCACTCGAGAGGACTTCCATCACTGTGACAGGTTGCATGGGCAATACAGTCAGTGGAATCTGCAGGGCATGTCTGTCCATCCTTAATCTCTGCAAAGTAAACATGTAGCAGTGGTGTGAGAGTGGCACATTGTGGGGCACAGCGACTGTCGTCTGTCCAGTTTGAGGCACAGTCGTTGCAGACAAACCCTCTTTGGTAAAGGCATAGGACAACGATTGACTCTAAAACATCGGGTTTAAGAAAAAGAAGAGAAAAGGGGGGGGGGGGGGTACAAATAGATCGAGAAAGGACTCTTCACAGACAGCCTACGGGGTATCTCAAACCCTTTCGGATCCGTCTACAACACTGATTTTGCGAAGCAACTGATTATGAGAAACAATACAAAACGTTAAGCCTTATTTTAAAGATAAACTATGAAACTTGGGTATGGGGGTATTAGACTTTAGCAAAAGAACCCCACTGAAAAAGTGTGTAAACCAAAACAGAAAAAAAAACACGCATTCCATTTTCGAGCTGAAATACCTGATTTTTATCCGTTCACTATAATGGTTTTTGTGTGTGTTTAATTTGGTGCACGTCATTTGTGCGATAGACGTATTGTAATTCTACTTCCTGTTCTCAGGGGTAGACTCCAGCCTTAATTGGAATCAGTCATATGCCTCTCTCAGCCAGGAGTAAGCCCCGGATGGTTTTACCGTGAGGGCGTAGAGCAAAAGGTAGCATCGTCTCTCTCAGCAAAACACATGGGACGGGTACTTACTGCACGTCGTACCACCTTCGCATGTGGCAGTTGTCACACAAGTGAGGCCACCCACACAACTTTGTCCTGCATTCACCTCTGCAAAAACACAAAGAAAACAGCTTTAACAATGGGTACTAAGAAAGTTACACATGCATACATAAACGTACATGCGCCTGCAAAGAAAAAGGACCTTTGTAGTCCCTCTCTCCCCCCTCTCTCGCTCTCCACCTCTCTCTCTCTCCCTCTCACTCTCCCCCTCTCTCTCTCTCTCCCTCTCTCGTTCCCTCTCTTTCTCTCCCCCCCTCTCTTTCTCTCCCCCCCCTCTCTCTCTCTCCCCCTCTCTCTCCCTCTCTCTCTCTCCCCCCCCCCTCAAGCCTAAAAAAAAAAGAAGAAAATAAACAATGATGGCTCCGATTGCTCCATTTTCCTTGTTTTATCAAAAAATGTTCTGGTTCGTTTGGGCGCAAAGGGCCCTCAACTAAACGCTTCGCGTCGTCGTTCTGTCGCTAAAAAAAATTGGACCCCCCCCCCCCCTTAAAAATTGTGTGATCCGCTCCTGAATGTTTGTTTGCTTGTTTGTGTGTGTACGTGCGCGCGCGCGTGAGTAATTGTGCGTGTGTGTATGAGGGGGGGTGTGCGCGTGTGTGTGTGTGTGTGTGTGTGTGTTCGCGTGTGCGCGCGCGCGCGCGCGCGTGTGTGTATGTGTTTTTGTGTGTGTGTGTGTGTGTGGATGCATGTGTGTGGATGCGTGTGAGTGTGTGTGTGTGTGTGTGTGTGTGTGTGTGTCCTTTTAATTCCCCAACAGTTTTTGGGACGCTGCAAATATCATGAAACCACTTTCAAACTTACGATCGATCTGGCTGTATTCGGAATGGCCAGGGTAGTATTTTACCTCATAAATATAGTACGGTTTATAATTATGGTTACATTAGGCCTCTTCTGACCACAACACGTGACACGTGCCCCTGATCAGAAACACAACGTTTTGTTCCATTTGATTTTTTGTGTCTTGAGGTTTGTCATAAACCTCTCTCCGCAATCACACGTGACGAGTACTTACTGCATGTCGTGTCGCAGGTGGACCCTGACACACAAGGCGTGCTATCGTCACAAGGTGTTCCTACCTTCGCCTCTGCAACAACAGAAAAACAGCAATAACTTAAATACTTGCCGCGGAAGCTACTCAGAGATTTGCATACAAACAGAGAGAGACACACACACACACACACACACACACACACACACACACACACACACACACACACACACACACACAATGACACACACTGACACACACAGACACACACAGACACACACATACACACACAGACACACACAGACACTCACACACACACCACGACCCTCGTCTCGATTCCCCCTCTATGTTAAAGCATTTAGTCAAGTTTTGACTAAATGTAAAAACAGCAATAACTTAAATACTTGGTTTAAGAGCCGCGGAAGCTACTCAGAAATTTGCATACAAACAGAGAGAGAGAAACTGAAACTGAAACTGAAACTGAACTTTATTACCAAAGGATAGAGGTTTTAGGCAAAGCCTAATCTTACAACCTGTCCCTTATACAAACACTTAATACAGACGCACATAATATAGATAGTAAAATTGACAAGGTTCTTGTTACTTACAGACGTACATAATGTAAATAGTAATAAGAAAAGGGTTATGGTTTTGTATACACATTCAAAAATGGGAAAAACAATATAGTTTGGAAATTGCAGCATAGTTGCAATAATGCATTGCATATAAACATCCAAAACAACTAATAACAAAAGGGAGAAAACAAATGTGGGGAGGAATTGTCCCAATCATTCGCATGTATATCATTATCAATACATACACATAAAGAACAAATCAAAATACAAACATAACTTGACTAAATGTAAAAAGCACTAAAATATCAGACATGAAAAGTGTTCTATTTACCCATTAAGCGGGAATGAAACTGGCGCCTAAACGTTTTCACAGAAGAGGCATTTCGGAGGGGTAGGGGTATGGAATTCCATAGAGACGCTCCTGAGAAGGCTAAACTTGACTTATACAAGTCTAGACGAGGGATGGGGGGAATCAGGTTCTGGGACCCATATCTTTTTGTGGCATGTCTGAAATGTGATTTTAAATATCCAGGAACATTATTGTTAATTACTTTGTACATAAAGACAGCCTTGTTTAGCGTCAACTGATCTTTCAAGGGAAGGAAATTAAGGAGCTTTAATTTATCATCTGTTGGCTTATTTGACTCATGCAGAATTAGTTTTGCAGCACGGCGATGAAGAGAATTGAGTCGTTTGAGATGAACATCACTGCAGTTATCCCAAAGTGTTGAAGCAAAGTTGATATGGGGCATTATGTGAGCGTAATAAAACAACTTGAGTGCTTCCACATCGGCATAATGTCTTAATTTAGACAATAAGTACAAATTTTTAGATACTAATTTGCAAATTTTACTCAAGTGAGTTTGCCATTTCAATTCTTGATCAACGGTAACCCCTAATAATTTATGCTCTTTAACTTGTTGCACTTGAGTTGAATCAATTGACAGTTGAAGTTGTAAGGGTTTTAATTGGTGTTTTTGTCTAGTTGTAATCACCATACTTTTCGTCTTAACAGGGTGAATAACCATTGCATTAGTGGTGCACCATTCTGTCATCTCATCTATACTTTTTTGAAGAGATTGGTTGACGGCTACCAAAGACTTCTGACTGGTGTGGATTGATGAATCATCCGCAAAGAACTCACATCTTACTTTCTCATCTGACACATGAAGAGGTAAATCATTTATATAAATACAGAACAATATAGGTCCTAATACAGACCCTTGAGGCACACCACTTTTGACAAAATCATTCGACGAAGTTTTACAGTTGATGAATACATATTGTTTCCGTTTTGAAAGATATGATTCGAAGAAGGCACAAGCAGAGTCATCTTTTAAGTAGCATTGTAATTTCTTTAATAATAAGGAGTGGTCTACAAGGTCAAAGGCTTTTTTAAAGTCCAGGAATAACGCTCCTGTTACTTCGGACTCATTAATAGCTGATAACCAAGTTTCACATAAAGAGCTGAGAGCAGTGTGGCATGAATGCTTAGAGCGAAATCCAGACTGAAATGGATGAAACAAATTCATTCGTTCCATATATTCCAGTAAATATTTCTGAATATGCTTCTCCAAAGGCTTAGATAAAACAGGTAAGAGGGAAATTGGTCGAAAGTTGTTAGGGTCCGTAAGATCCTTGCTTTTTGGGAGTGGCACTACCTTGGCACATTTTAAAATAGAGGGAAAAACGTTTTGTTGTATGCCAAGGTTGTAGACATAAGTCAGTGAATCAATTATGTATGGTAACGCAAGTTTGAGCAACCGGACAGGAATCTTATCGGGACCCATTGACTTTTTATTCGCCATCTGTTCTATCAGTTTTCCAACCTCGTGGACAGTAATGGGTGGAATAGAAAACGATTCGTTTTGAGTCAACTTTCGTCCACAAAATGTTTTTAATTTTTCTAGAGAGACATCAATATCAAGGGACTCATTCTGCGTGAGACAGGCTTTCAGTTTCTCTGCGAGCGAAATAAAGTGTTGATTAAAATCTTCTGGAGTTATTTGTGACGGAGAATTGGTCGATCTCTTTCGAGATTTATCAAGAACTTCATTCATTGCTCGCCAAATTGTAGAAGTATCTCTCTTATCAGAAAGCAATTTATTAAAATAATCTGCTTTTGCTTGCCTTACCGTTTTCAAAACTTCATTCCTTTGTAATTTGTATTCGCTTTTCAGGTTATGTTCTTTAAAGAAATCACGCAACGCCATAGCCTCAATAATGTCCGATGTCAACCAAGGGGGCAGGTGGGGATGTTTCACCCTATGCTGACGTAGTGGAGCGTGTTTATCAATAATGGAACACAAAATCTCATGGAAAAGATTGCAAGCATCATCTGCGTTACTGCAATTAAATACGCTTTGAAATGGCGCTCGATTAAGATCACAGAAAAAGGCAGACTCGTCAAAGTATTTAAAACTTCTGTACTCGATAGTTGTATGACCTTTATGCTGTGATTTGGGCAATCTCAGAACAATCGAGCAAAAAACAGAATAATGATCACTGAAAGTGGAGTGTACTACTTGTACATTTGAAACAGTGGTCTTATCATCAGTATAAATGTGATCAATAAGGGTAGATGAATTATTGGTTTCTCTTGTAGGGGTTTTAACTAGCTGGTGAAGACCAAATAGAGCAGTGGTTGAGCCCCAAGTTGTTTGGGGTCTCTGTAAATTAATGTTAAAATCACCAAGCAATAGTACATTCTCATCACGACGTTTTGCTCTGTCCATCATTAAAACAAAATCATCATTCCAACTTGTTGTTTCAGCAGGATTCCGATATATATAACATATTAACAAAGGCGAGGATTTACCATTTTTCAACTCCACCCACAAACATTCCACATTTTCATCTTCAAGATCGGCCCTTCGCTTCACAATGCCAGCAATAGACCGATGGACATACAGAGCAATACCTGTTTGGCCAGTTTGTGCACTATCGCGTCGTAAAACAGAGTAATTTGGAATATCAATCAGGCTGTCCGAAACACGCGAATCTAGACGTGTTTCGCAAACACCAAAAAGATGTACGAGCTGTGGTTGTTTGTTCAAAAATACACAAACATCAGGCACTTTGTTGACTAAATGGTAAATGTTCAAATGCCCGATACGGAGAGAAGAATCCGCCGTTGACATTAAATAAAAGTGTAATAATTATTAGAACAATTTAACAGCAACAACAAAATATGCAAAAATTCAAGCACAAAATGGGAAGAAGATTGAACAAACAAACAAAAAAAGAAGAGAAAGTGAGACAGTTGCGCAGCCCTAATGACTCACATACACGCGCACACACAAACAATTACTCTGATATAAGATCAAAATTAATGAAGGGAAGAAACTTGACCAAAAATTGAAAAATTAAAGGGAGGATACAATCAGTGAATCCCCAAACCTAGGACAAGGGCCTTTGCAAAAATACGAGGACAATGCAGTAAACACAAGCGCAGCCGCCCGGTCTACACTTTATATAATAGGAAGGGAGGCGGAGGGGGCACGATTATGCCTCAAACACTGAATCGAAGATTGCGTGGCCGTAACCGGTTTCACACACTGGAGGCAACAAGGTCCGTTGTACAGCAATCCAGGTCAACTAAGAAAGTGTAACACAGTGTCTTAAACAACAGCCAAACTCACTTTAGCGAGCTCAATGTTCTGATGAAACACATAATGTTCTGATGAAACACAAAATGTTCTGGTGAATCAATTAATGTTCTCATTAAACACACGAGTACGTTTGACACCGCAAAACACAGTTAAACCGCGGTAAACGTCGACACAATTCTGAAGATTTATATGTTTGAAGATCAGAAAACAAATCATCTGGGAAGGGAACAGTCACAGTGCACCAGCACGTGTTTTAAAGTCCGGTCACAAGAAAAGGAACAGTTTTTGATTGGTTTTTGCTCTTTTCCTTTCCTCCTCCTCTCTCTCCCTCTCTCGTGTAATTTTGTAATTTTCCCATTGTGTATTCGGATTGTCAGTAACTTTTGTATCTACGGAATTCGAGTTGATATTCATCATAGCATCGTTGTGTGTCAACCGCATTGTTTCTTGGTTAATTAATGTTTCATTTCCAATCGCTTTGTTCAACAATTTTATTTCCAGCGTTTTGTGTGTTCTTACATTGTTCCCTGGAATTTGAATTGAGCACTGTTTGCTACTAAATAGTATTCACCTTTTTAACATTTTGGTTTCCTTTCATACAATTTTTGTTGTTTGCTTAATTATTTTGTTTCATTTGTGTTGTTGCTTTGCATACTTTTAACGTGATGACTAAGTTATATGACCACAATCGTTGGCCTGTGACTGAAGGCCTTCGTATAGGACACCTTAATATCAATCATATTGTAAACAAAATGTCTGATGTTTCCCAGGTTGTTCAGAACAGTGAGTCTTATGGCAGGGGGTTTCATATTTTTGGGTTCTCAGAATCTAGACTTAACTCCTGCATAGACGATAAAGAAATTTTTATCAACGGTTTTCAAACTATACGAAGGGACCCAAAAAATCCTAAAGAAACGGGCCTTTAGTTTATATAAATGAACATATAACATTCAAGCGCTTACCTCAGTTTGAAAATTTTGGTGTGGAGTGCATATGGACAGAGGTGAAGTTAAAGCATGCATCTCCTATTTTGATTGGATTTCTCTATCGGAATCCAGCTGAACCAGCGAACTGGGTTGACAAGTTTGTAACCATGATGGATTTAGTTTGGTTAGAATCAAAAGAGATTATTCTCATGGGGGACTAAATAAATCTTGGAAAGATATTACTACTGTATTTAATATGTCCCAACTGATCAATACGCCAACGCGAGTCACGCCCTCATCCAGTACCATCATTGATCACTTATACTCTACCGACTCAAAACATGTAATAGAAACCTGTGTACCTGTCATAGGCATAAGCGACCATTTCCCTATTTGCTGTACATGGTCAAAAAAAGGTGTGAAAATTCCTAAGCTTGGTCATACTGTCCTCACGTACAGGTCATTTGCTAAGTTTAATGAAGTACTTTTTCTTGAAGACATGCGTTCTGCACCGTTTAGTGAGATATATAACAAGACCAATCCTGATGACGCTTTAAAAACATGGTATTCTACATTTCGCGAAGTTTTAGATAAACATGCACCTAAAAGGTCAAGAAGAATTAAGTATTCATATCGGCCAGGGTGGATCAATCCTGAAATTATAGAAGCCCAACATTACCGAGATTATCTATGCCGGATCGACCGCCAATCTGAAGAGTACAAAACACAGAAAGCAAAATGTCAGTATATGACTCGACAGTCAAAAAAGCAGTTCTTCGAAAACATTCTTAAGAAAGGCAAGAGTTCCAAGGAAACATGGAAAGCCATTAATCTTTTAACTAATAAATGTGTAAAGACCACATCATGGAACGAAAACGATATTTCGCCAGATGAAATTAATAATCACTTCTGTTCAGTTGCAAGTAAAGTAATAAAAACTGACAAATCCGATGAAAACAATTTACACATTTTGCGCAAGTACTGTGACACCAAAATTAAACACGAGGCACAAGTTATACCTTTTTTGTCAGTCTCCAAAGTATATAATTCTCTAACTCACTTGAAAGAAAGTAGCACAAAGGGAACTGATGAAATAGACAGCAAAATTCTTAGATTATCAGCCCCACATATAGCGGAATCTCTAACGTATATTTACAATCTCTGTATTGAAAAAAGTGTTTATCCCAAAGCTTTCAAGGAAGCTAAAGTGATCCCCCTCTTTAAGGCAGGTGATAAAACAGATCCCTCAAATTTTAGACCGATATCCGTTTTACCAGTATTGTCAAAACTACTGGAAAAACATGTCAATGACCATATTATGATATACTTTACATCAAACAATTTGTTTCATGAAACTCAGTCTGGTTTTAGACCTAAACACTCGTGCCATACGGCACTGACAGAACTGGTGGACTCTTGGTTATCAAAAATCAACTCTAATAAGTTATGTGGAGCACTGTTTATGGACTTTGCAAAGGCATTTGATGTTATTGATCACGCCCTCCTTTTGCGGAAACTTTCCATTTATAGACTACCACAGCCCACACAGACTTTTATAGCCTCTTTTTTGTCGGGAAGAACACAAAAAGTTACCTTTAACAGTTCGAGCTCTGAAGCAATGCCAATTTTATATGGGGTCCCACAAGGCTCGGTCCTCGGACCTTTATTATTTTCTGTCTACATCAATGACTTACCATTACACATATCCTCTGGACAGTGTGATATGCTAGCTGATGATACTACTATTCATACCTCAGGTGATGATATTACTTCGGTAGTCGACACGCTTCAGAAGTGTGTCGATGATGCTGTAGAATGGACGCATTTAAACCACATGTCTCTCAATCCAGAAAAAACAAAGTATATGCTAATTACTACGCGTCAAAAACGACAAGTCATGTCGGAACCAAAGAAGTGCATTTCTGTTGATAGTCAGCTGATAAACGAGGTTAGTGAACACAAAATTTTGGGTGTAACTATTGACAACAATCTAACATGGGGCCCTCATGTAAGTAACTTATGTAAATCTACAGCAAAAAAAGTTCATCAGTCTGCAAAGATTAAACATTTTCTAAATTTTGATGCGCGCAGAACATTTTTTCAAGCGCATGTGCAGTCTGGAATAGACTATGCATCAACCCTTTGGGATTCTGCAAGTGATGCAGCTTTAAGACCCCTAAAATCTTTGCACAGACGCGGAGTAAAAGTTGTTCTGCTGAAAAACAGCACCCTCTCTAATCATGACTACAAAAAAGCTGAAATTCTTCCACTTTCATCCAGACTAGCGTTTAACAAGGCAAGGTTTATGCATAAAATAGTTCTTGGACGTGTACCAGACTATTTAACTAAAAGAATATTATTAACTGAGACTTCATCAAGCCGCACGAAGAAACTAAATGTTCCCCTCCCTAGAATTGACTTGTATAAAACTAGTCTGGCATATTCAGGTCCATTTCTGTGGAATGGTTTACCAGTCTCTCTCAGACAGCCACTTTCTGTTGCCAGTTTTAGAAGACATACTTTTTTGTATATATGCTTTCATCGTCGTGTGGCACTTAATGCCTCGATCAGGTACTGCTGTTTGATAAGTACATGAAGATCTACTAGTATAATCATTTCATTTCAGTTAAGTTTTTTTGTTTTGTTTTTGTTTTTGTTTTTCTCTTTTTTTTCTCTCTCTCTCTCTCTGTTTACGTTGTTCTCTTCATGGATTTTGCACATACATTATGATTATGTGTACAATGTGTACATGTGTGTGTGTGTGTGTGTGTGTGTGTGTGTGTGTGTGTGTGTGTGCGTGCGTGTGTGCGTGTGTGTGTGTGTGTGTGTGCGTGTGTGTCTGTATGTGCATGTATGTCTGTGTGTGTCTGTGTGCATGTGACCGTGTGTGTCAAAGTGTGTGTTTTAATGTATACCATTACCAATGACCATGTTGGCATGTATGCTATGAACATTTTTTTTCTTTTTTTCTTTCTCTCTTTGTCTGATTTAATAACCATGTTTTTATGTTTTTGCTTTGCTTCTTCTTCTGCTTTAATATTATGCACTGCTTAGTTAATTCCCTCTTGGGCGAGGGCTGGATGAAAAAAGATCTTTGCTGTATCTACTCCATTACCCTCGAAAAATAAAGTTGGTTCCTTCGTTCGTTCGTTCGTTCTCTCTCTCTCTCTCTCTCTCTCTCTCTCTCTCTCTCTCTCTCTCTCTCTCTCTCTCTCTCTCTCTCACTTATTTCTTTCACACTCAAGCATGTGCGCGCGCACGCACACACACACACACACACACACACACAAACACACACACACATACACTACTCTACTCTCGTTAAACAGATCATGGCAGGTGTCAAGCGACTTGAGGGCTACTTGCCCAGGGAGCGGTGAAGTGTGACGATGGGGTGACCCAGGGCGCTCCATATTGTCTGTGAGGAGCAGGGTAGCCAGGTGCATAGTACATGGGAGGTGGGTAAGGGAATGGAGGATAGTAGGGATTATACATTGATGAGAAAGGCATATGTGGTGATGGGGGCATGTGCTGAGTGTGACTCACAGGTTCATCACTCATTGCTTGATGTTGCAACCACATGGGGAGTGGCGGCTGTCCGATTGACGGGTGTCGCTGTGGTGGCCGCTGCATCCGCTCCTGGGTATGCAGAGTCTGCCACGGGGCCGGACGAGCAGCAGGCTTCTGGTTGCGCTGGTCCTGGTCGCTGTGCTGTCGCTCGTCTGCCTTGTTAGAAGGGGCGACTTGGGATGGTTGCTGCAGGCCTTGTTCAGATGGCGACGTTCTTGTGTTCTGTTTGGTCACACTGGCGTAGGATGCGTGTTCCTTTTTAGTGTCAGTGCTTGCTTCATAAAGCACCGCTTTTGCTTCTCGCAGCAACAATGACAGTCCTCTCGCGGAATAATGGACTTTGTCCGCAAGAAGGCCAGGGTGTATCTTCCCGTGTTGGTCCCTTTTCCAAACGGACGTCAGAGACAGAAAGGATACGTTCTCTCCACAAATGTTTGCCAGTTCACTGTTTATCTTGGAGATTTTTTCATTCCTTTTGTGGTGACTCTGCGGTGGGATGGCTGCGACAAACGTTGTGGCTGTGGGGAAATGGGTGGCAATGGCTTCTAATAGCTTTTTGTACTCCTGTACAATGTAAACATCTTGAGCCCCATAGTCATTAGTGCCAACATTTAGGAGAAGTTTCCCTACTTGTGGGAAGATAGCTCCTGTACAAATAATCTGTGTTAGCTGTGCTATGTTTACTCCTCTAAATGTTCTAATCTGTGTTTGGCCTGATCTGTCTAGCCGTCTCCTGTCTATGTGTTTCAGGTTTGAGTCTCCTATCAGTAATGTCTTACATGACGGGGGGAGACGCAATGTCGGTGTATGGGGCACATAGTCTTTCTCTGACAGAAGAGCATTGTAAACTCTTTCCTGCTTCGGGGAGGTGGGCGGCGACCCAGTATCAGACACTGTCCGGTCCAAGGATACAGTTGGCACGGTGGAGCGACCCGAGGGTTGAGCGTAGCGCCCATTGTTGATCAATGTCTGAATTGGCTTCGCATCAGATTGCCCGGAGACGTCACGGTCGTCTGCTTGCGGGTGGTTGGGCGAAGTTTCATTACGGATGGACTTTTTATCTAAACGTTTAAGTTCTTTGATTTTGTCTTCAAGTGACTGACATCGTTTGCGGAGAGAATCTGTCTCTTTGTCACTGGCCTCTTGACGTTCTTGTAAATCCAGCAGCTTTCGTTCATGCTGCTGTTCAATGACACGGAACTCGCGTGACACTTGCACTTTGTAGTCACGGAATTCGGTGACCAGTGCGTCTAGCGTGTCCCGTAGATGCAGAAGTGATGCCGTGTCCGTTTCATTGTTGCTGAGGTTGGTTTTGGTACTGTCAGTGGTACCCGTGGAAGCTTCGTCATCAATAGCAGCGCTGTCAGCACTGCTGACCCCTGGATCGGCACTGCCGTTGGTGATAGCAGCCGCCCCGACACCACTGACACTAGTAGTACTGGTACCGTCCTCGCTACTGACAGTGGGGGCTGTGCTGAAAGCGGAGGTGTCAGTTTCAGCATTGCAGTTGTCGGTGTTGGTACCGCTGTCCCCAGCAGTAAGTGGAGGGGGGACAAGGGTGACGTCCTTGACAGCTGTGGTCACGGCCTCAGTGGTGACGGAGGACAGCTCGGCCATAATGTGGACAACAGCCTGCAGGCGTTGGAACTCGTCCTTCACCCACGCGATGCACTGCTTTCCCTGTACCAGTATTGTGTTGGTGGCGTAGATGTGCATCACAAGTAGCTTGTGACCACCACTGTACAGACGCACTGTCGTCTGCACAACATCTGGAGGGAAGGACACCACAGTTAGCGACTCAGAATCGTCGTAGTCATGATGGACTGGGTGTAGTTTCTTTTCAATCCTTGAGAAATCCTCCCAGGTTGCTTCATAGCCCTGGGATCGTAAACTAACAAGGTCGCAGCACAGCTTTCCAAACTGGAAGAAGTTTACTGTTGCTTTTAAAAGTTATTTCATTAGGGTCTCTTTTCAGTTCAATCACTTCAAGTGATTTGTGCATGCGAGACCTAGTAATAACACTAGTCATCTTGGCCGGCACGTTGTTCCCTATCCCATACTTAATTAAACATCTCGTGTCGAGTTCTGAATTGGGTCGGTAGTACGAATCAGTTTTGCATTGTTCTCCATGCTGACAACTGCAGCAGAGGATGCCGCAATTCAAGTTGTCGGTTCAGCACACATTAGCACTTGTACACACTACACAGTAGAGAGAGAGAGAGAGAGAGAGAGAGAGAGAGAGAGAGAGAGAGAGAGAGAGAGAGAGAGAGAGAGAGAGAGAGAGAAAAAGAGAGAGAGAGAGAGAGAGAGAGAGAGAGATACATAGAAAGGGAGAGAAACACACACACACACACACACACACACACACACACACACACACACATTCTCACACTCACAGCAAGACCACCAAATACAGTCCATTTACTGATACAACCGTACGTCGTCAACGGTTTAGAAGTTATTGTGTGCGAGTGTGTGCGTGTACGGGCATGCAGGTGTTTTTAATGGAGAATACTACGTGGCTTGTTGTGTCTTACCAGATTTACACGAGTTGCTTTTTTAAATATTGAACTGCGAACGAAAGCGAGCTATTCAACATCTAAAAAAGCAAGGAAACGTAGCGTGACGTGTTAGTTCTAAAACATCTTCCAGCGGAAACATCAGGCGAAAAAGTGTTTCCATAATGACGTGTGTCTCGGTGACTTGTTTTATGTGAAGGAAATCACGGAAGATAATAACCAGCAATGTTGACAGTGATATCCTCCACGCTTTTTAGAAGCGCTAACCAGGGAAACTAGTGTGACACAGCAAAGTGACTAGCACGTGCTATGAAGTCAGCTCACTCACTGACAGAGTTGACTTTGTGAATCGTAACACGGATAGCTTTACACTTGACCACTGTCCAGCGACAGAGAGGGGTCTGATACAGGAATCGACCGGGAGGAAGGAAGCCCGCGTAAAGCACTTTTAAGGTAAATGGAATAGACATTTGAGTATCGTTAATGTTTATCGCATAAGTTGAATCGACTAACACTGTAACTTTAAACATAGCAGACAGATATCTAAGACAAGATATCCGCTATTTGTGTTGTGCAGTGCGTCATGTAACCGGTCAGACAGGGAGGTAGCGACCAGATGACGGCAATTATGGATCTGAGAAGTCGCCGTATTATCTTACCTATTGACTTGCCTAGCGGAGATTCGACGGGATCTCAAGACGTTAGAGCGCGGTTATGTTGTGCCCGTATATATGGTTGGACCTTAGAGGTCACTGGGCGATATTACTGAGTAGACCGAGGTCACCAGTAAGAGGATTTAGTAGAAATACATTTCCTAGTGTACGGCTATAGAAGCTGTGTGATTCTGTGCAGGACCAGAATTCAAATATGTCCACAAGAACTTGATAACGTAAGATAAGGAATATTGAGTAGCCAGAGCAGACGGTGATTTTTTTTACTATACAAGAGCCGTGAGTCGTTACACTTAGACTAGATACCGTGCGCCTATGTGGTCACGGACCGTTGGTATTTCTTTACCTGTTTGAAGAGTAAAGAGTTTTGGTAGCACAATTGTACGAGATTGTCATCTCTAGGTGTTTTATTGCTACAAAATTGTGAGTACCAGATTTTTGAGTATATAACCTTTATGTTCATGATTGTTTGTATTTGTGTGTATGTTGTCATAACTGCTTAATACAGTGGAGGGAACTTACAGTTGGAGTTTTGTTTGTTTCCGTATGACAGCGTGCTCGCGCATTTGCATTCATTCACAATTTACATGACCTCATTTACATGATATACACACGTGTGGTTTGAACAATATTTCTATCTCATGAGTGGTCTCTCTCACGTATGTAGAATAAACAGGCGTATGCAATCTTACCACACTGGGTACTGTCTCCGTTGACAGTATAATCAGCGCCACAGGTGCACTCGAGAGAACTTCCATCACTGTGACAGGTTGCATGGGCAATACAGTCAGTGGAATCTGCAGGGCATGTCTGTCCATCCTTAATCTCTGCAAAGTAAACATGTAGCAGTGGTGTGAGAGTGGCACATTGTGGGGCACAGCGACTGTCGTCTGTCCAGTTTGAGGCACAGTCGTTGCAGACAAACCCTCTTTGGTAAAGGCAAAGGACAACGATTGACTCTAAAACATCGGGTTCAAGAAAAAGAAGAGAAGGGGGGGGGGGGGGTACAATCGAGAAAGGACTCTTCACAGACAGCCTGCGGGGTACCTCAAACCCTTTCGGATCCGTTTGCAACACTGATTTTGCGAAGCAACTGATTATGAGAAACAATACAAAGCGTTAAGCCTTATTTTAAAGATAAACTATGAAACTTGGGTATGGGGGTATTAGACTTTAGCAAAAGAACCCCACTGAAAAATTGTGTAAACCAAAACAGAAAAAAACACGCATTCCATTTTCGAGCTGAAATACCTGATTTTTATCCGTTCACTATAATGGTTTTTGTGTGTGTTTAATTTGGTGCACGTCATTAGTGCGATAGACGTATTGTAATTCTACTTCCTGTTCTCAGGGGTAGACTCCAGCCTTAATTGGAATCAGTCATATGCCTCTCTCAGCCAGGAGTAAGCCCCGGATGGTTTTACCGTGAGGGCGTAGAGCAAAAGGTAGCATCGTCTCTCTCAGCAAAACACATGGGACGGGTACTTACTGCACGTCGTACCACCTTCGCATGTGGCAGTTGTCACACAGGTGAGGCCACCCGCACAACTTTGTCCTGCATTCACCTCTGCAAAAACACAAAGAAAACAGCTTTAACAATGGGTACTAAGAAAGTTACACATGCATACATAAACGTGCGTACGCACGAACGCGTACATGCGCCTGCAAAGAAAAAGGACCTTTGTAGTCCCTCTCTCCCCCTCTCTCGCTCTCCCCCTCTCTCTCCCCCTCTCTCTCTCTCTCTCCCTCTCTCGTTCCCTCTCTTTCTCTCCCCCCCTCTCTCTCTCTCCCCCCCTCTCTCTCTCCCCCCCTCAAGCCTAAAAAAAAAGAAGAAAATAAACAATGATGGCTCCGATTGCTCCATTTTCCTTGTTTTATCAAAAAATGTTCTGGTTCGTTTGGGCGCAAAGGGCCCTCAACTAAACGCTTCGCGTCGTCGTTCTGTCGCTAAAAAAAAATTGGACCCCCCCCCCCCCCCTCCTTAAAAATTGTGTGATCCGCTCCTGAATGTTTGTTTGCTTGTTTGTGTGTGTACGTGCGCGCGCGCGTGAGTAATTGTGCGTGTGTGTGTGAGGGGGGGGGTGTGCGCGTGTGTGTGTGTGTGTGTTCGCGTGTGCGCGCGCGCGCGCGCGCGTGTGTGTGTGTGTGTGTGTGTGTGTGTGTGTGTGTGTGTGTGTGTGTGGATGCATGTGTGTGGATGCGTGTGAGTGTGTGTGTGTGGGTGTGTGTGTGTCCTTTTAATTCCCCAACAGTTTTTGGGACGCTGCAAATATCATGAAACCACTTTCAAACTTACGATCGATCTGGCTGTATTCGGAATGGCCAGGGTAGTATTTTACCTCATAAATATAGTACGGTTTATAATTATGGTTACATTAGGCCTCTTCTGACCACAACACGTGACACGTGCCCCTGATCAGAAACACAACGTTTTGTTCCATTTGATTTTTTGTGTCTTGAGGTTTGTCATAAACCTCTCTCCGCAATCACACGTGACGAGTACTTACTGCATGTCGTGTCGCAGGTGGACCCTGACACACAAGGCGTGCTATCGTCACAAGGTGTTCCTACCTTCGCCTCTGCAACAACAGAAAAACAGCAATAACTTAAATACTTGCCGCGGAAGCTACTCAGAGATGTGCATACAAACAGAGAGAGAGACACACACACACACACACACACACACACACACACACACACACACACACACACAATGACACACACTGACACACACAGACACACACAGACACACACATACACACACAGACACACACAGACACACACAGACACTCACACACACACCACGACCCTCGTCTCGATTCCCCCTCTATGTTAAAACATTTAGTCAAGTTTTGACTAATTGTAAAAACAGCAATAACTTAAATACTTGGTTTAAGAGCCGCGGAAGCTACTCAGAGATTTGCATACAAACAGATCAAATCAAATCAAATCAAATCAAATTTTATTTTTCGAGGGTTGTGGCGTAAGCAATACAACGAGCTTTTTTTCAACCAGCCCTCGCCCAGAGAGGGGACTAATCTAATCACATATTTACACGGATATTAACGTAGAAAAAAAGGTAGAGAAAAACAACAACATATGAATATTTACACATTACATATTATACACAAATATAAAGCATCGTATATGTAACGTAGTGAAAACAATGCTGAATACACATGCATGAGTAAATGTGTTATTAATTTGAGTGTTTATTTGTGGATATAATGAACACTGATGCTTTGGACAAATGAAAATATAATCAAACGAAGTCTTCCATCACTGTGATTTTTCGTAATTTAACATTAAATACAGTGAAAGGTGTTTTTTGAAAGCATTGAGACTCATTGGGACTCTCACAAATTCCGGGAGAGAATTCCACAGGACGCTACCAGAATAGGCTAAGCTTGATTTGAAGAGATCTATCCTTGGAATTGGGACGTTAAACTTTCGGTTTGGTTTCACTTTAAAGTTTGCAACGAAAGTTCGTGGTGCACGGCCGGAAAGTATTTTGTGAAGGAGCACGCCTTCATTTAATTTAAATCTTTGTTTTAGTGGGAGAATCTTAAGTTTCTTATAATCATCAAATACAAGACTGGATTGTTTCAGTAAAATTAGTTTCAGCGCTCGCCTATGTAAACTATACAATGGTTTTAAAATATTAGCACTGGCAGAGTCCCAGATGGTTGAACAATAATCTGTGATGGTTTGTATATATGCGTTAAAGTATAATAACCTTGAGTGCTGATCTAGAAAGTGTTTAATTCTATTTAACTGATATATTTTTCTGGACATTGTTTTACATACCGACCGAACATGATGGGCCCAAGACAAATTATTATCGATATTTACTCCCAAAACTTTATGATCTCCTACCTCCTCTATTGCGTCGTTACCAATTAATATGGAATGAGGATTGTTTCGTATGTTTTGTCTCTTTTGTCTTGTTGTTATTAACATGTATTTGGTCTTTTTAGGGTGAAGACTCATGTGGTTATACTCCGTCCAATGAATGAGATCATCTACACTGTTCTGCAACGATGAATAAACTTTGTCTAATTTTTTATCAGTAGTGTGTAGGGTCGTATCGTCAGCAAAGAGTTCGCAGTCATCATTAATACTAAGAGGAAGATCATTAATATACAGGGAAAAGAGTAGTGGTCCAAGGACAGAGCCCTGGGGAACCCCGTATAACACAGGTCTTTTGCTGGATACGGTTGAATTAACGCAGACAGACTGCTCTCGCCCAGCTAAGAAAGAGGAGAGCAGGCATAAGGTTTGGGGTGACATTCTATATTCAACTAATTTTCTTAATAGTAATTCATGATTAATAACGTCGAAAGCTTTAGCAAAGTCGACGAATAAGACACCACAGAGTTGATTATTATTAATGCTACTAAGCCAACTTTCAAGAAGGTTTGTTAATGCTGTGTGGCACGAATGATTTTCTCTAAAACCTGACTGGTTGGAATGTATAAGATCGTATTTCTTCAAATGAGTGGTCAAGTGTGTAAATATGTGTTTTTCAAGTGGTTTTGATAAAACAGGAAGAATTGAGATTGGTCTGTAATTGGCGGGGTCAGAAGAACTACCTGATTTAAATAGCGGGATTACTTTCGCCTCCTTTAATTTGGTGGGAAAGTAGGATTTGTCAAGGCACAAATTATAAACATATGTAAGGGATTCTGCAATAAAAGGGGCAGACAACTTCAGAATTTTCCCATCAAGATTATCCAAACCACGAGTACCTGTTTGTTTTAAGCACAACAGATAATGGAAGACTTCGCTAACAGATAGCAGAGGAATGTCTAAATTATGGGTAATATTTTTTGAATCACAAAACTGTTTCAACTTGTCCAGATTATTCTGTTTCGATCTATCAGTTGTAATTATTTTGTCAACAATAGAAGTAAAATGAATGTTCAGATCATCAGCAGGTATATCAATAACGGAAGATTTTACTGTATCTTTACGAGATAATTGGTTGATCACCTTCCAGATGGCTTTTGAGTTTTGTTTTGAACTGGATGCAGCGAGCTCACGGTAATACTTTCTACGAGCTGCACGTTTCATGGACGTTACTTTGTTTCTCTGTTTTCTGTATTCTTCTTCTTTTCCCTTTCGTTTAAGAAAATCGCGGTAATCAATCGCATGTTGAATGTCGTCTGTAAGCCACTTAGGTTTGGGATGTTGCTGCACACGAGAGGTTCGAAATGGTGCATGTTTATCATATACTTTTATAAACAAGTTGTACCATAAATCAAATGCTTCGTCGGGGTCAGTATAATTATAGATCATTGCAAAATCTGTACAACTGAGTTCCGAAAGGTATGAATCTTGATCAAGTTTTGAAAATAACCTATATGTTATAAATTTATGTTTTCGTTTTGGGATTCTAACCCCTTTTTTCGACCACGTGAGGCACACTGGAAAATGATCACTACAGCTAAAACTTGGAACTGAGGTTTCAATAATGTTAGCTCGAGTTGACACATAGATATGGTCTATAAGCGTAGATGAGGTAGCTGTAACTCTTGTTGGAATCGTTACTAACTGTTGTAAGAGAGAGAGAGAGAGAGAGAGAGAGAGAGAGAGAGAGAGAGAGAGAGAGAGAGGCAGAGAGAAAGAGAGAGAAACACACACACACACACACACACACACACACACACACACATACACACACACACACACACTCTCACACACACACACATTCTCACACTCACAGCAAGACCACCAAATACAGTCCATTTACTGATACAACCGTACGTCGTCAACGGTTTAGAAGTTATTGTGTGCGAGTGTGTGCGTGTACGGGCATGCAGGTGTTTTTAATGGAGAATACTACGTGGCTTGTTGTGTCTTACCAGATTTACACGAGTTGCTTTTTTAAATATTGAACTGCGAACGAAAGCGAGCTATTCAACATCTAAAAAAGCAAGGAAACGTAGCGTGACGTGTTAGTTCTAAAACATCTTCCAGCGGAAACATCAGGCGAAAAAGTGTTTCCATAATGACGTGTGTCTCGGTGACTTGTTTTATGTGAAGGAAATCACGGAATATACTAACCAGCAATATTGACAGTGATATCCTCCACGCTTTTTAGAAGCGGCTAACCAGGGAAACTAGTGTGACACAGCAAAGTGACTAGCACGTGCTGTGAAGTCAGCTCACTCACTGACAGAGTTGACTTTGTGAATCGTAACGCAGATAGCTTTACACTTGACCACTGTCCAGCGACAGAGAGGGGTCTGATACAGGAATCGACCGGGAGGAAGGAAACCCGCGTAAAGCACTTTTAAGGTAAATGGAATAGACATTTGAGTATCGTTAATGTTTATCGCATAAGTTGAATCGACTAACACTGTAACTTTAAACATAGCAGACAGATATCTAAGACAAGATATCCGCTATTTGTGTTGTGCAGTGCGTCATGTAACCGGTCAGACAGGGAGGTAGCGACCAGATGACGGCAATTATGGATCTGAGAAGTCGCCGTATTATCTTACCTATTGACTTGCCTAGCGGAGATTCGACGGGATCTCAAGACGTTAGAGCGCGGTTATGTTGTGCCCGTATATATGGTTGGACCTTAGAGGTCACTGGGCGATATTACTGAGTAGACCGAGGTCACCAGTAAGAGGATTTAGTAGAAATACATTTCCTAGTGTACGGCTATAGAAGCTGTGTGATTCTGTGTAGGACCAGAATTAAAATATGTCCACAAGAACTTGATAACTTAAGATAAGGAATATTGAGTAGCCAGAGCAGACGGTGATTTTTTTGGACTATACAAGAGCCGTGAGTCGTTACACTTAAACTAGATACCGTGCGCCTATGTGGTCACGGACCGTTTGTTTTTCTTTACCTGATTGAAGAGTAAAGAGTTTTGCTAGCACAATTGTACGAGATTGTCATCTCTAGGTGTTTTATTGCTACAAAATTGTGAGTACCAGATTTTTGAGTATATAACCTTTATGTTCATGATTGTTTGTATTTGTGTGTATGTTGTCATAACTGCTTAATACAGTGGAGGGAACTTACAGTTGGAGTTTTGTTTGTTTCCGTATGACAGCGTGCTCGCGCATTTGCATTCATTCACAATTTACATGACCTCATTTACATGATATACACACGTGTGGTTTGAACAATATTTCTATCTCATGAGTGGTCTCTCTCACGTATGTAGAATAAACAGGCGTATGCAATCTTACCACACTGGGTACTGTCTCCGTTGACAGTATAATCAGCGCCACAGGTGCACTCGAGAGAACTTCCATCACTGTGACAGGTTGCATGGGCAATACAGTCAGTGGAATCTGCAGGGCATGTCTGTCCATCCTTAATCTCTGCAAAGTAAACATGTAGCAGTGGTGTGAGAGTGGCACATTGTGGGGCACAGCGACTGTCGTCTGTCCAGTTTGAGGCACAGTCGTTGTAGACAAACCCTCTTTGGTAAAGGCAAAGGACAACGATTGACTCTAAAACATCGGGTTCAAGAAAAAGAAGAGAAGGGGGGGGGGGGGGTACAATCGAGAAAGGACTCTTCACAGACAGCCTGCGGGGTACCTCAAACCCTTTCGGATCCGTTTGCAACACTGATTTTGCGAAGCAACTGATTATGAGAAACAATACAAAGCGTTAAGCCTTATTTTAAAGATAAACTATGAAACTTGGGTATGGGGGTATTAGACTTTAGCAAAAGAACCCCACTGAAAAATTGTGTAAACCAAAACAGAAAAAAAACACGCATTCCATTTTCGAGCTGAAATACCTGATTTTTATCCGTTCACTATAATCGTTTTTGTGTGTGTTTAATTTGGTGCACGTCATTAGTGCGATAGACGTATTGTAATTCTACTTCCTGTTCTCAGGGGTAGACTCCAGCCTTAATTGGAATCAGTCATATGCCTCTCTCAGCCAGGAGTAAGCCCCGGATGGTTTTACCGTGAGGGCGTAGAGCAAAAGGTAGCATCGTCTCTCTCAGCAAAACACATGGGACGGGTACTTACTGCACGTCGTACCACCTTCGCATGTGGCAGTTGTCACACAGGTGAGGCCACCCGCACAACTTTGTCCTGCATTCACCTCTGCAAAAACACAAAGAAAACAGCTTTAACAATGGGTACTAAGAAAGTTACACATGCATACATAAACGTGCGTACGCACGAACGCGTACATGCGCCTGCAAAGAAAAAGGACCTTTGTAGTCCCTCTCTCCCCCCTCTCTCGCTCTCCCCCCTCTCTCTCTCTCCCTCTCTCGCTCTCCACCTCTCTCTCTCTCCCTCTCTCGCTCTCCACCTCTCTCTCTCTCCCTCTCTCACTCTCCCCCTCTCTCTCTCTCTCCCTCTCTCCTTCCCTCTCTCTCTCTCTCCCCCCCCCCCCCCCCCTCTCTCTCTCTCCCCCTCTCCCTCCCTCTCTCTCTCTCCCCCCTCAAGCCTAAACAAGTCGCGTAAGGCGAAAATACAATATTTAGTCAAGTAGCTGTCGAACTCACAGAATGAAACTGAACACAACGCAACGCAGCAAGACCGTATACTCGTAGCATCGTCACTCCACCGCCCGTGGCAAAGGCAGTGCCCGTGGAATTGACAAGAAGAGCGGGGTATTCGTTGCGCTGAGAAGGATAGCACGCTTTTCTGTACCTCTCTTCGTTTTAACTTTCCGAGCGTGTTTTTAATCCAAACATATCATATCTATATATTTTTGGAATCAGGAACCGACAAGGAATAAGATGAAAGTGTTTTTAAATTGATTTCGAAAAAAAATTTGATAATAATTTTTATATATTTAATTTTCAGAGCTTGTTTTTAATCCGAATATAACATATTTATATGTTTTTGGAATCAGCAAATGATGGAGAATAAGATAAACGTAAATTTGGATCGTTTTATAAATTTTTTTTTTTTTTTTTTTACAATTTTCAGATTTTTAATGACCAAAGTCATTAATTAATTTTTAAGCCACCAAGCTGAAATGCAATACCGAAGTCCGGGCTTCGTCGAAGATTACTTGACCAAAATTTAAACCAATTTGGTTGAAAAATGAGGGCGTGACAGTGCCGCCTCAACTTTCACGAAAAGCCGGATATGACGTCATCAAAGACATTTATCAAAAAAATGAAAAAAACGTTCGGGGATTTCATACCCAGGAACTCTCATGTCAAATTTCATAAAGATCGGTCCAGTAGTTTAGTCTGAATCGCTCTACACACACGCACACACGCACGCACACACGCACATACACCACGACCCTCGTTTCGATTCCCCCTCGATGTTAAAATATTTAGTCAAAACTTGACTAAATATAAAAACAAGTCGCGTAAGGCGAAAATACAATATATAGTCAAGTAGCTGCCATTTTTCAGCAAGACCGTATACTCGTAGCATCGTCAGTCCACCGCTCACGGCAAAGGCAGTGAAATTGACAAGAAGAGCGGGGTAGTAGTTGCGCTAAGAAGGATAGCACGCTTTTCTGTACCTCTCTTTGTTTTAACTTTCTGAGCGTGTTTTTAATGCAAACATATCATATCTATATGTTTTTGGAATCAGGAACCGACAAGGAATAAGATGAAAGTGTTTTTAAATTGATTTGGACAATTTAATTTTGATAATAATTTTTATATATTTAATTTTCAGAGCTTGTTTTTAATCCGAATATAACATATTTATATGTTTTTGGAATTAGCAAATGATGGAGAATAAGATAAACGTAAATTTGGATCGTTTTATAAATTTTTATTTTTTTTTACAATTTTCCGATTTTTAATGACCAAAGTCGTTAATTAATTTTTAAGCCACCAAGCTTAAATGCAATACCGAACCCCGGGCTTCGTCGAAGATTACTTGACCAAAATTTCAACCAATTTGGTTGAAAAATGAGGGCGTGACAGTGCCGCCTCAACTTTCACGAAAAGCCGGATATGACGTCATCAAAGACATTTATCAAAAAACTGAAAAAAACGTTCGGGGATTTCATACCCAGGAACTCTCATGTCAAATTTCATAAAGATCGGTCCAGTAGTTTAGTCTGAATCGCTCTACACACACACACACACACACACACACACACACACACACACAGACACACACACACACGCACACACACGCACGCACATACACCACGACCCTCGTTTCGATTCCCCCTCGATGTTAAAATATTTAGTCAAAACTTGACTAAATATAAAAAGAAGAAAATAAACAATGATGGCTCCGATTACTCCATTTTCCTTGTTTTATCAAAAAATGTTCTGGTTCGTTTGGGCGCAAAAGGCCCTCAACTAAACGCTTCGCGTCGTCGTTCTGTCGCTAAAAAAAAATTGGACCCCCCCCCCCCCCCCCTTAAAAATTGTGTGATCCGCTCCTGAATGTTTGTTTGCTTGTTTGTGTGTGTACGTGCGCGCGCGCGTGAGTAATTGTGCGTGTGTGTGTGTGAGGGGGGGTGTGCGCGTGTGTGTGTGTGTGTGTGTGTGTTTGCGTGTGCGCGCGTGAGCCTGCATGCGTGTTTGTATGTGTGTGTGTGTGTGTGTGTGTGTGTGTGTGTGTGTGTGTGTGGATGCATGTGTGTGGATGCGTGTGAGTGTGTGTGTGTGGGTGTGTGTGTGTCCTTTTAATTCCCCAACAGTTTTTGGGACGCTGCAAATATCATGAAACCACTTTCAAACTTACGATCGATCTGGCTGTATTCGGAATGGCCAGGGTAGTATTTTACCTCATAAATATAGTACGGTTTATAATTATGGTTACATTAGGCCTCTTCTGACCACAACACGTGACACGTTCCCCTGATCAGAAACACAACGTTTTGTTTCATTTGATTTTTTGTGTCTTGAGGTTTGTCATAAACCTCTCTCCGCAATCACACGTGACGAGTACTTACTGCATGTCGTGTCGCAGGTGGACCCTGCCACACAGGGCGTGCTATCGTCACAAGGTGTTCCTACCTTCGCCTCTGCAACAACAGAAAAACAGCAATAACTTAAATACTTGCCGCGGAAGCTACTCAGAGATGTGCATACAAACAGAGAGAGAGACACACACACACACACACACACACACACACACACACACACACACACACACCCCCACACACACACACACACACACACACAATGACACACACAGACACTCACAGACACTCACAGACACTCACAGACACACACAGACACACACAGACACACACAGACACTCACAGACACACCACGACCCTCGTCTCGATTCCCCCTCTATGTTAAAACATTTAGTCAAGTTTTGACTAATTGTAAAAACAGCAATAACTTAAATACTTGGTTTAAGAGCCGCGGAAGCTACTCAGAGATTTGCATACAAACAGAGAGAGAGAGAGAGAGAGAGAGAGAGAGAGAGAGAGAGAGAGAGAGAGAGAGAGAGAGAGAGAGAGAAAGAGAGAGAGAGAAAGAGAGAGGGAGAAAGAGAGAGAAACACACACACACACACACACACACACACACACACATACACACACACACACACACACACACACACATTCTCACACTCACAGCAAGACCACCAATACAGTCCATTTACTGATACAACCGTACGTCGTCAACGGTTTAGAAGTTATTGTGTGCGAGTGTGTGCGTGTACGGGCATGCAGGTGTTTTTAATGGAGAATACTACGTGGCTTGTTGTGTCTTACCAGATTTACACGAGTTGCTTTTTTAAATATTGAACTGCGAACGAAAGCGAGCTATTCAACATCTAAAAAAGCAAGGAAACGTAGCGTGACGTGTTAGTTCTAAAACATCTTCCAGCGGAAACATCAGGCAAAAAAGTGTTTCCATAATGACGTGTGTCTCGGTGACTTGTTTTATGTGAAGGAAATCACGGAAGATAATAACCAGCAATGTTGACAGTGATATCCTCCACGCTTTTTAGAAGCGCTAACCAGGGAAACTAGTGTGACACAGCAAAGTGACTAGCACGTGCTATGAAGTCAGCTCACTCACTGACAGAGTTGACTTTGTGAATCGTAACACGGATAGCTTTACACTTGACCACTGTCCAGCGACAGAGAGGGGTCTGATACAGGAATCGACCGGGAGGAAGGAAGCCCGCGTAAAGCACTTTTAAGGTAAATGGAATAAACATTGGAGTATCGTTAATGTTTATCGCATAAGTTGAATCGACTAACACTGTAAATTTAAACATAGCAGACAGATATCTAAGACAAGATGTCCGCTATTTGTGTTGTGCAGTGCGTCATGTAACCGGTCAGACAGGGAGGTAGCGACCAGATGACGGCAATTATGGATCTGAGAAGTCGCCGTATTATCTTACCTATTGACTGGCCTAGCGGAGATTCGACGGGATCTCAAGACGTTAGAGCGCGGTTATGTTGTGTCCGTATAGTTGGACCCTAGAGGTCACTGGACGATAGTACTGCGTAGACCGAGGTCGCCAGTAAGAGGATTTAGTAGAAATACATTTACTAGGGTACGGCTATAGAAGCTGTGTGATTCTGTGTAGGACCAGAATTAAAATATGTTCACAAGAACTTGATAACTTAAGATAAGGAATATTTAGTGGCCAGAGCAGACAGTGATTTATTTTTATTATACAAGAGCCGTGAGTCGTTACACTTAAACTAGATACCGTGCGCCTATGTGGTCACGGACCGTTTGTATTTCTTTACCTGATTGAAGAGTAAAGAGTTTTGCTAGCACAATTGTACGAGATTGTCATCTCTAGTTGTTTTATTGCTACAAAACTGTGAGTACCGGATTTTTGCGTATATAACCTTTATGTTCATGATTGTGTGTATTTGTGTGTATCAACTCAACTCTCAACTCAACTCAAATTTTAGAGTTGAGTTGATACACACAAATACAAACAATCATGAACATAAAGGTGTATGTTGTCATAACTGCTTAATACAGTGGAGGGAACTTACAGTTGGAGTTTTGTTTGTTTCCGTATGACAGCGTGCTAGCGCATTTGCATTCATTCACAATTTACATGACCTCATTTACATGATATACACACGTGTGGTTTGAACAATATTTCTATCTCATGAGTGGTCTCTCTCACGTATGTAGAATAAACAGGCGTATGCAATCTTACCACACTGGGTACTGTCTCCGTTGACAGTATAATCAGCGCCACAGGTGCACTCGAGAGAACTTCCATCACTGTGACAGGTTGCATGGGCAATACAGTCAGTGGAATCTGCAGGGCATGTCTGTCCATCCTTAATCTCTGCAAAGTAAACATGTAGCAGTGGTGTGAGAGTGGCACATTGTGGGGCACAGCGACTGTCGTCTGTCCAGTTTGAGGCACAGTCGTTGTAGACAAACCCTCTTTGGTAAAGGCAAAGGACAACGATTGACTCTAAAACATCGGGTTCAAGAAAAAGAAGAGAAGGGGGGGGGGGGGTACAATCGAGAAAGGACTCTTCACAGACAGCTGCGGGGTACCTCAAACCTTTCGGATCCGTTTGCAACACTGATTTTGCGAAGCAACTGATTATGAGAAACAATACAAAGCGTTAAGCCTTATTTTAAAGATAAACTATGAAACTTGGGTATGGGGGTATTAGACTTTAGCAAAAGAAACCCACTGAAAAATTGTGTAAACCAAAACAGAAAAAAAACACGCATTCCATTTTCGAGCTGAAATACCTTATTTCTATCCGTTCACTATAATCGTTTTTGTGTGTGTTTAATTTGATGCACGTCATTAGTGCGATAGACGTATTGTAATTCTACTTCCTGTCCTCAGGGGTAGACTCCAGCCTTAATTGGAATCAGTCATATGCCTCTCTCAGCCAGGAGTAAGCCCCGGATGGTTTTACCGTGAGGGCGTAGAGCAAAAGGTAGCATCGTCTCTCTCAGCAAAACACATGGGACGGGTACTTACTGCACGTCGTACCACCTTCGCATGTGGCAGTTGTCACACAGGTGAGGCCACCCGCACAACTTTGTCCTGCATTCACCTCTGCAAAAACACAAAGAAAACAGCTTTAACAATGGGTACTAAGAAAGTTACACATGCATCCATAAACGTGCGTACGCACGAACGCGTACATGCGCCTGCAAAGAAAAAGGACCTTTGTAGTCCCTCTCTCCCCCCTCTCTCGCTCTCCCCCCTCTCTCTCTCTCCCTCTCTCTCTCTCCCCCTCTCTCTATCTCTCTCTGTCTCTCCCTCTCTCTTTCTCTCTCTCTCTCTCCCTCTCTCGTTCCCTCTCTTTCTCTCTCCCCCCCTCTCTCTCTCTCTCTCTCTCACTCTCTCTCTCTCTCTCTCTCTCTCTCTCTCTCTCTCTCTCTCTCTCTCTCTCTCTCTCTCTCCCCCCCCACCTCAAGCCTACAAAAAAACACCATGAAAATAAAGAAAAAATGATGGCTCCGATTGCTTCATTTTCCTTTTTTTTTAATCAAAATTTCTCCTGGTTCGTTTGGGCGCAAAGGGCCCTCAACTAAACGCTTCGCGTCGTCGTTCTGTCGCTAAAAAAAAATTGGACTCCCCCCCCCCCTCCCCCCCTTAAAAATGGTGTGATCCGCTCCTGAATGTTTGTTTGCTTGTTTGTGTGTGTACGTGCGCGTGCGCGCGTGTGTGTGTGTGCGCGTGTGTGTGTGTGTGTGCGTGTGTGTGTGTATGTGTGGGTGTGGGATGTGTGTTTGTGTGTGTGTGTGTGTGTGTGTGTTCGCGTGTGCGCACGCGCGCGTGTGTGTGTGTGTGTGTGTGGATGCAAGTGTGTGTGGGTGTGTGTGTGTCCTTTTAATTCCCCAACAGTTTTTGGGACGCTGCAAATATCATGAAACCACTTTCAAACTTACGATCGATCTGGCTGTATTCGGAATGGCCAGGGAAGTATTTTTACCTCATAAATATAGTACGGTTTATAATTATGGTTACCTTAGGCCTCTTCTGACCAGAACACGTGACACGTGCCCCTGATCAGAAACACAACATTTTGTTCCGTTGGATTTCTTGTGTCTTGAGGTTTGTCATAAACCTCTCTCCGCAATCACACGTGACGAGTACTTACTGCATGTCGTGTCGCAGGTGGACCCTGACACACAAGGCGTGCTATCGTCACAAGGTGTTCCTACCTTCGCCTCTGCAACAACAGAACAAGTCGCGTAAGGCAAAATTACTACATTTAGTCAAGCTGTGGAACTCACAGAATGAAACTGAACGCACTGCATGTTTTCACAATGACCGTAGTCCGCCGCTCGGGCAAAACGCAGTGAAACTAACGAGTCTGTTTAGCGCGGTAGCGGTTTCGCTGTGCTGCATAGCACGCTTTTCTGTACCTCTCTTCGTTTTAACTTTGTGAGCGTGTTTTTAATCCAAACATAACATATCTATATGTTTTTTGGCATCAGGAACGGACAAGGATTTAGGAAAGCAGCCAAGATGTCCTCGAGTGGTAAGAGGTCATATGAAAGTTTGTTTGCAATGTATGTAAAAGCTTGGGGGGGGGGGGTGTCTGTCATCAGAAAAAGATGGTGTACGGGTGGCGGGTGGTACCTTTAAAGGGCAGCTGTTGGGTTGTGGCTCTCAAAATCTGTTCATCAGAATGAGTTCTCATGTAACTGAAACTATACTTAAAAGTTACTTGGTGATTTTAACAGCTTCATAACACAAGTCCGAAGATTTTAGACATGCTACAATGTCTTTAATCGAAGAAAGTTTGCATTCTTGGCTGAGTCAATGCAGCCCGCTCGAAAATTACTTCCCTTGGACACGTGACGTCAGCCGAGGAATCGGCCGGGTTGAACGGTCTAGTCAAGCCCTAAAGCATACTTCACGGGTAGATGAAGAGAAACTTTGGATGGGGTGTCTTCTCCCTGGCCAAAATTTTGCAGTAAAAAACGGAGTTTATAAAGTGTCGTCTTCCGTCCCCCTCCTGCTTTTGTTCAGGTGTTCCCACTTGAACCCTGTTTTTGTTCTACTTATTGGCATATAATGTCACGCGTCGAGGGACACAAACACACACACACACACACACAAACACACTCACACACAGACACACACATCCACCCACAAACACAAACACACACACCCATACACACCACACACACACGTGTAATCACACACACACACACACACACACACACACACACACATACGTGTTATCACACACACACACACACACACACACACACACACACACATACGTGTTATCACACATACACACATACGTGTTATCACACACACACACATACGTGTTATCACACACACACACACACACACACACACACACACATACGTGTTATCACACACACACACACACACACACACACACACACACACACACACGTGTTATCACACACACACACACACACACACACACACACACGTACGTGTTATCACACACACACACATACGTGTTATCATACACACACACATACGTGTTATCACACACACACACACACACACACACACACACACACACACACACGTGTTATCACACACGCACACACACACACACACACACACACACACACACACACACACACACACACATACGTGTTATCACACATACACACATACGTGTTATCACACACACACATACGTGTTATCACACACACACACACACACACACACACACACACACACACACACACACACACACACACACACATACACACACACACACACACACACGATAACCATCACAATCACAGTTTGACAAATTTATTTTTGATTTTTTTGCGGCCGAACCCCCCTCCTCCATTTTCCACACTAGATCCACTGTTTCATCTTTGTCTTCGTCTCTCTTCCCTTTATCGTATCTCGTCTACCTACTTGAGTGAGTAACTGAAGAGGTATTGTCATTATCTCTTTCCTAGATTTTCCTAGAGTTGGTTTTTGTCTTGAATTCAGTACCTCACACGTACACGGTAATTGGCGTGACACCTCAAGCGGATTTTCTTCAGTGTAAAGTGTCTGCTGACCAGAGACACGAGGGTCTGTGGTTGAGCAACTTTATGGTTTAACCGGATGGACTGGGGGAGTAGCAACGGCATGTGAACCACTTTAGAAATGACTTGTGAAGGTTGCAGTCGGTCAGATCAAAGAAGAGAAGATGGGAACATGGGTCCTGAGAAGATACCACCACCCTAATACTTTACTTTGTGCAAGAATCAATCACGCGTACAGCATTACAGATGCCCAGCTGTACTCTGCATTGTACTGTAAACTTCGCAGCGGCCTTATCGGGTTCCTCGGATGACGTCACTGCCAGGCTAACGCTGCGGCGTCTCTTCTTGTGCTGACAGAGTTGTCGGTCGCGGATTTTGAGTCGTTTCGGCCTGCCAACTGCTGCGTTTTCTTGCGGATTGTGAGAACTAGCAGAAAGTTTCACTCATTTTCATGGTTTCAAACTAATGATAAAAGTATCTTCTTCTGGACCAAATCAACAGTCTTTAGTTGAATCAACTCGGAAAACTCTTAAACGCGTGTTTGCACGCGACTCCGCGCATTTTTGAGGCCAGGCAACCCGACAGCTGCCCTTTGAGCATGTCAGTGTTAGTGCCAGTTTCGCACACTCACAAACAACGGGACAGCCAAATCAGTCCTTTCGTCAAATTATAAAGTTGCGCTTGTGTGCGTTCGGACATACAGGGTTACATCTGAAAGCGGGGGTGGGTGGTAGGGGGCAGCGATACCCAAAGTATCTTTTTCAAAAGCTACACTTCAATCGCATCATAGGGGCAAGGCACCCCAGACCAGTACCCCTGCCTCATTTGAGAAGCCCCTCCCTCTCATACAGTAGATCCAGCTCAGTTTGTTTTCTTACCACACATGGTCTTATCGTCGTTGGCTGTGTATTCATCGTTGCAGGTACACTTGTTCGGGGTTTTTCCTTCGGTGTTTCCTGTAGCCGGACATTCGGCATTGCCAATACAGTTCGGTGTGCCGGATGTCGAAACGCACTCCCCTTGTTCCTTTATCTCTGCAAAAAACAAGCAAGTCGTGAAAACCAATATTAAAACATTAGCCTTAGGCAATCTGTCTGATTAAACATCGAACCTGAACCAACAAGTCTTCATTTGTTTTAGAGGGGAGGGGGGTGGGGGTATATTCAGAAAATACTACAGAATCTAGTTGAACCATTTTTGCGTCTGTTATAGCAATTTCAAGTTCAAGGAAAAGTTAATGTGACAATTGTTAAGATTCATCACATAGTCCGGACTGAGTCAAACAATGAAATTGCCAAAGATCCGCCTCAATGTTTCTCAACCCGGAAATGACGTCAACAAAGACTACAAAACATTGGGATACCATCTGGAAAAAGTCGCATGCAAGGTTTTATGAACAGCTGCTCATAGTTTTCTGAGAATCTCTCTCTCTCTCTCTCTCTCTCTCTCTCTCTCTCTCTCTCTCTCTCTCTCTCTCTCTCTCTCTCTCTCTCTCTCTCTCTCTCTCTCTCTCTCTCTCTCTCTCTCGCACCACTATCCTCGTCTCGATTCCCAATCTATATGATAACATTTAGTCTAATAACAAGCTAAGTCGTGGACATGCCATTTATCTTCCAAACTCAATGTGTTTTGAACTGACTGATGTACCTGGACGAATTCCTTCACCGATGATCGTCATTTTGTCGCCTCCATCTGTTCAATGTGACAAAGACCAAAGAACTTCTGATAGACTTTAGAAGAAACCCTGCCCCTGTCCCTGACCTGATGATTGATGGTGTGACTGTTGAGCGTGTGACTGAATATAAGTATCTCGGCACAGTTATCGATGATAAGCTGTCCTTCAATGCAAATACCACCCTCATACACAAAAAATGTCAGTCACGCATCTACTGCCTTCAGAAACTTAGAAAGTTGAATGTGAACCCTTCTATCCTTCAAACTTTCTACCGCTCCTTCATCGAGTCTGTCATCACTTTTGGTTTTGTGTCCTGGTATGGAGGTCTGAGTGTGAAGAACAGGAATGTCTTTGTGCGAATGGTGAATGTCAGTAGCAAGGTGATTGGCAGGCAGCAAGCAAGTGTGGAGTCCCTGTATGAAAAGCGTGTGGTGAGAAAGAGTAGGCGGATAGCTTCAGATAGGTCCCATGTCCTTGCCCACCTCTATGAACTCCTTCCCTCTGGCCGTAGACTTCGCACGCACAAAGCTAGGACACTCAGGCTGCAAAACAGCTTCATCCCCAAATCCATCACCCTTGGCAACATGTAAACACATCCACATACCCGACTCAGCCCCTCTTCTGCCAGTGCAATCAGTAGTAATGTACATGTATGCATTGGTTTTATGTACGTCCGTATATTTTCTGTGACATATTGTATGCTATGATTTTTTTGCAATGATGTTTAGCCATAGTCCGTTATACGCGAAGGTGTGCGAGAATATGTAAGCGCAGTGCTTTAAAGATGTCCATGTGGGAATGTGTAAGTGGGCGTAGTCGAATGTCCATGTGGGAATGTGTAAGTGGAGCATATAAGAATGCCCATGTGTGAATGTGTAAGTGGAGCGTATAAGAATGTGTAAGTGGAGCGTGGTCGAATGTCCATGTGTGAATGGGTAAGTTGAGCGTACAAGAATGTCTATGTGTGCGATGTGTAAGTGAGACATGGATGTGTTCATGACTGAATGCGTAAGCACATTACAAGGAATGTCCAGAGAGGTATGTGGGAGGTGTGTTTATAACCTGCCCTGTTATATAGTGCTATATGTCTTATGTAAAAACAATGTCTTGTTTGTATTATTGTTATGTACCACGCCTGAATTTCTCTATGAGATAATAAAGTATTCTTATTCTTATTCTTCTTCTTCTTCATTCGTGTTGGCGTCTGTGTGTTTGCTACTTGCCAACAGAGACATACATTGAAGAGATGCGAAGCGAGGCCGCTCGCGTGAACTCTTGGGGTACCGCGCTCGGTCAGCGTGACCTCGCGCGATTGTCAGCCATCGTCCCGTACCACGTTGTTGTTCGCTTGCTCTCTGACACCGATTTGAAGTGCTTTTCTGTCATATTTCTTTGGATATATCCAGCTTCAGACGAGAGATATCAGTGATAAGTAAACTTGATTCATATTCTGTAGCTTCAATAGTGTGCACACGAACGCATTTGAGAGGATTGGGTTCCCGAAGTGAGTCAAAAACACGGTTCCCTCGGTTCTTGCGGCCATTGTTCTAAGTCCATGCCTTACATTGTGCGTGGAGGCAATGTTTGGGAGCTAATATTTTCTTTTGTGCGCAACGTTACTTTCCCTTAACTGGCAAATGCATTACTGGTGTATACATTAATCTGTTTGTATAAATTTTGACGCGCTGTAATTAAATGTGATGCTTTTAAGTCTCACTCCAGTGGTTCTCGCACTTACACTGGCGTGTGGATACAAAGTTTTTGAGGAGAAATGAGCGAAATTGCTTACTTTAGGATTCATCTTCTAATCACCAAATGATGCAATAATCTTCTTCTTGTGATTTTCTGTTTCTCTTGAGTGCAAATAATTAACAGTTTGCATGTTTTATTATCTATGATTTTATATGTGTGAGCTTGGAAACGACAGTTACGGTGCACATGCACTTGTGTACTTTTGTGCATCCGTTTGAACTTGCGAACTCGTGGTACCTCTGTACTATCGGGGGTCCACGAAGGTTTCCGAGACTGTGTTTTGTCTTTGTTGGAATGTTCTGGTGGAAGAGCCGATTCTTAAATTTGCATAGGTAAAACGATTGTTTTTTGGTATAAGCCTCTGGAGTACATTTTGTGATTAATGTTTTTGTGAACAAGAAACAATTGACAGGTGACTTTATTCCATCTCTCTTTTTCCCTCCGCCGCGATGTAAATTTGAATAGTTGAAGGTGATGTTAAACACCAAGTAAAGAAAGAAAGAAAGTAAAGGTACCCCGACACCCCTCGAGTCGAACGTGTGTTAACCTTGTGACGCAGGCACGCGGGATGTTGGGCCTGGGGGCCACTGAGACTTTCTTTCTGCTTGGAATTTCGGAGTGAAGACAACGTATATTTTGTGCGTGTGTTTTCTGGACGCCTTGTTGTGACATGTTTGGTCACAGGCTGAAATCCTTTGGGATGTGAGGAATTCTTTTGCTGGTAGGTTAATACAATTTTTTTCTGTAAATGGGTAAGCAGTGAGAAGAAGAGTATGCTTCTTGGGGAAGGATTTATTTGAATGTTTATGAAGACTGATTTATGAGTTGAATGTCTGGGAAAACTTTTGTTTATTGAATGCTTTAGAAAACCGTTGTTTGAGAGAACGGTATTGTAGGCATGTTATTTGGTAGGAATGATGTGTTTTGTTGTTCAAAGAGTTAGTTTGTGGTAGTTGAAATTGTTGAGTTGTTTACGTATGCTTACGGCGTGTATTCTGTGATTTGCAGGATGGCGGAATGTGCGACGGGGTTGTTAGTGGGGCGTAGATTAGTTCTCGTAGATTAGTTCTCGTAGACTTGGTTCCGTAGACTAGTTTTCGTAGACTGGTTTTCATAGATTAGTTTTCGTAGATTGGTTTTCGTAGACGAGTTTTTGTGGATTAGGTTCCGTAGACTAGTTTTTGTTAGAGGGGCTCAGTTAGGTTTTGTTAGATTGTTTTTTTTGGAAGAATTGTTTTTAGGTTGTTTTTTAGATTTCGTTTGTTTTAGATTAGAGTTTCATTGTGTTTTTTGGGTTAAAGTGGAGAGTGAGGATTTAGAGTAGAGTTTTAGAGTGTAGTTTTAGAGGGAGAATTTAGAATGTAGTTTTAGAGTGAAGAGTTGAGAGCGTTGTTTTTGGAGTTGTTTAGTCCTGTAGTAATACATTGAAGGTTTTTGTATTTGAAAGTAAACCCCCGTTATCCCACACATTCCCCTTTTCATCTTTTGGAATAAAAGAACCTGGTAATATAACTTGTGTCGTTTGCTTGAGTGTTTGGGCTCGGTAAGAAAGAGTAAAGTAAATTGGCACTCGGTTACATATGAAACAGTTATAATTCTTTAAAAACACAACAATTGCCAGCTTGGCGCCAGTGGGAGGATTACTTGCCCCTGCCGTAGGCGAAGATAACGCGAGCGGGAAGACAGCGCTTTGCATCTCTTCTATCTATGTCTCTGTTACCAATGAGTCTTTCGACTGACAGAGAATAGTTGACTGACATTAAAAAAGTCATGATCTCGCATGCTCACAGAAAAAAAGGGAGTGTTACAAGTCCTGCCAAAGTTTCTTTCGATTATGACCACTGGTTTAAAGGGCAGCTGTTGGGTTGTGGCTCTCAAAATCTGTTCATCGGAATGAGTTCTCATGTAACTGAAACTATACTTAAAAGTTACTTGGTGATTTTAACAGCTTGATAACACAAGTCCGAAGATTTTAGACATGCTACAATGTCTTTAATCGAAGAAAGTTTGCATTCTTGGCTGAGTCAATGCAGCCCGCTCGAAAATTACTTCCCTTGGACGCGTGACGTCAGCCGAGGAATCGGCCGGGTTGAACGGCGCTCTCTTTATACCGTGTAGTGAGCGCAATCGGGTTGTCCAGTCAAGCCCTAAAGCATACTTCACGGGTAGGCGAAGAGAAACTTAGGATGGCATGGGGTGTCTTCTCCCAGGCTACAAATACGCAGTAAAAACGGAGTTTATGAAGTGTCTTCCGCCCCCCTCCTGCTTTTGTTCAGGTGTTCCCACTTGAACCCTGTTTTTGTTCAACTTATTGGCATATAATGTCACGCGTCGAGGGACACAAACACACTCACACACAGACACACACATGCAAACACAAACACAAACACACACATACACCACACACACACACACGTGTAATCACACACATACACACACAGACACACACACACACATACGTGTTACCACACACACACACGCATACGTGTTATCACACACACACACACACACACACACACACACACACACACACACACACACACACACACACACACACACACACACGATAACCATCACAATCACAGTTTGACAAATTCGTCTTTGATTTTTTTTGCGGCCGAACCCCCCTCCCCCATTTTCCACACTAGATCCACTGTTTCATCTTTGTCCTCGTCTCTCTTCCCTTTATCTTATCTCGTCTATCTACTTGAGTGAGTAACTGAAGAGGTATTGTCATTATCTCTTTCCTAGAGTTTCCCACCGACAGAGTTGGTTTTTGTCTTGAATTCAGTACCTCACACGTACACGGTAATTGGCGTGACACCTCAAGCGGATTCTTCTTCGGTGTAAAGTGTCTGCTGACCAGGGACACGAGGGTCTGTGGTTAAGCAACTTTATGGTTTAACCGGGTGGACTGGGGAGTAGCAACAGCATGTGAACCACTTTAGAAATAACTTGTGAAGGTTGCAGTTGGTTAGATCAAAGAAGAGAAGATGGGAACATGGGTCCTGAGAAGATACCACCACCCTAATACTTTACTTTGTGCAAGAATCAATCACGCGTACAGCATCACAGATGCCCAGCTGTACTCTGCATTGTACTGTAAACTTCGCAGCGGCCTTATCGGGTTCCTCGGATGACGTCACTGCCAGGCTAACGCTGCGGCGTCTCTTCTTGTGCTGACAGAGTTGTCGGTCGCGGATTTTGAGTCGTTTCGGCCTGCCAACTGCTTCGTTTTCTTGCGGATTGTGAGAACTAGCAGAAAGTTTCACTCATTGTCATGGTTTCAAACCAATGATAAAAGTATCTTTTTCAGGACCAAATCAACAGTCTTTAGTTGAATCAACTCGGAAAACTCTTAAATGCGTGTTTGCACGCGACTCCGTGCATTTTTGAGGCCAGGCAACCCGACAGCTGCCCTTTAAATGTGCACACGGGTGTGTAGGTTTCAGATGCTTTCACTTAGTCATACTCTTCTCTCGGCAAACTCTCGTGCTGGGTACTTACTGCAGACGTCGTTTTCGCAGTAGTCAGTATCCTTACAAGTGTCTGTGGCACAGCTGGCTCCCGTTACTGCCACTGCTGCTTCGGTGCCTGAAAAAAGCAGCACATCACACATCAAAGATGAAACGAATACGGGACAACTACACACCTCATTAGATAAGAAAAGACAAGATAAGATGAGATAAGACTGGATGAGATAAATCTGCATTCACGACGATCCAGGCTTAAACAAACAGAACGGCACACACGGCTCGCTTTTTAATCATCAAAAGTATGGAACATGGAATGAAACGAAGACAAACATGTCAAACTATGACAAAACAAGTCGCGTAAGGCGAAATAACAACATTTAGTCAAGCTGTCGAACTCACAGAATGAAACTGAACGCACTGCTTTTTTTACCAAGACCACATACTCGTAGTTTCGTCAGTCCATCGCTCGTGGCAAAGGCAGTGAAATCGACAAGCCATGCAGAATAGTGCGGTAGTGGTCGCGCTGAGCAGGATAACACGTTTTTCTGAATGTCTATTCTTTTTAGCTTTCTAAGTTTGTTTTTAATCCAAACATATCATATCTATATGTTTTTGGAATCAGGGACCGACAAGGAATAAGATGAAATTGTTTTTAAATCAATTTCGGAAAATTACTTTTAATCATAATGTTCATATTTTTAATTTTCAGAGCTTGTTTGTAATCCAAATATAACATATGTATATGTTTTGGGAATAAAAAAATAACGAAAAATAAGATGAAATTGTTTTTGGATCGTTTGATAAAAGATAAATTCTAATTACAAGTTTCCGATTTTTAATTACCAAACTCATTCATTAGTTTTTAAGCCACCACGCTGAAATGCAATACCGAAATCCGGCCTTCGTCGAAGATTGCTTTGCCAAACTTCCAATCAATTTGATTGAAAAATGAGGGTGTGACAGTGCCGCCTCAACTTTTAAAAAAAGCCGGATATGACGTCATCAAAGGTATTTATCGACAAAAAGAAAAACAAGTCGCGTAAGGCGAAAATACAACATTTAGTCAAGTAGCTGTCGAACTCACAGAATGAAACTGAACGCAATGCAATTTTTCAGCAAGACTCGTAGCATCGTCAGTCCACCGCTCATGGCAAAGGCAGTGAAATTGACAAGAAGAGCGGGGTAGTAGTTGCGCTAAGAAGGATAGCACGCTTTTCTGTACCTCTCTTCGTTTTAACTTTCTGAGCGTGTTTTTAATCCAAACATATCATATCTATATGTTTTTGGAATCAGGAACCGACAAGGAATAAGATGAAAGTGTTTTTAAATTGATTTCGAAAATTTAATTTTGATAATAATTTTTATATTTTTAATTTTCAGAGCTTGTTTTTAATCCAAGTATAACATATTTATATATTTTTTGAATCAGAAAATGATGGAGAATAAGATAAGCGTAAATTTAGATCGTTTTATAAAAACAATTTTTTTTTACAATTTTCAGATTTTTAATGACCAAAGTCATTAATTAATTTTTAAGTCACCAAGCTGAAATGCACACCCTCATGTTTCAATCAAATTGATTGACATTTTTGTAAAGCAATCTTCGACGAAGGCTATTGCATTTCAGCGTGGTGGCTTAAACATTAATTAATGACTTTGGTCATTACAAATCTGAAAATTGTAATAATTTTATTTTTCATATAAAACGATCCGAATTTACGTTCATCTTATTCTACATCATTTCCTGATTCCAAAAACATATAAATATGTTATATTTGAATTACAGACAAGCTCTGAAAATTAAAAATATAAAAATTATGATCAAAATTAAATTTCCGAAATCGATTTAAAAACAATTTCATCTTATTCCTTGTCGGTTCCTAATTCCAAAAACATATAGATATGATATGTTTGGATTAAAAACACGCTCAGAAAGTTAAAACGAAGAAAGGTACAGAAAAGCGTGCTAGCGAAACCACTACCGCGCTGAACAGGCTCGTCAGTTTCACTCCGTTATGCACAAGCGGCGGACTACGGTCATTGTGAAAAAAATGCAGTGCGTTCAGTTTCATTCTGTGAGTTCCACAGCTTCACTAAATGTAGTAATTTCGCCTTACGCGACTTGTTTAGTATTACAAAAACTTGAAAAGTTAGTGTTCTCTATTGTTTGCCTTTAAGGGCAAAGATGGCACGAACATTTAGTTTTGTTATTTGTCAAACTTTTCAAGTTTTGTTACAAGATTCATGATAAAAACAAAATCCTCAGAAGAAAAGAGTTTTTGTGTCCTTAAAGTGATATTTGAATAAATTATGGGTCAAAAGGGATATTTTGGGGATAAAACATGTAGTTTTAGGGACAGATTCATCTTCCAGAAAAATAAAGATGGAACTTTGCAGTATGTTTTATGTTACTGTTAAACGGTGCCTTGATGCAACAACAGACCAACTTCTTCAAATTTATCAACAGATTTTATTTTCTGGGTTGATAAAAAGGAATTTCATAAAAAGAACAAGTTTTTGTACTTTGACAGAATTTACAAAAATCATTCCTGGGTATAATTATCAAATTCTTTCTCTGTTACCACACCATTTTTGGTGAAAATACAAAAAACAGCAAGAATATTGAACATTAAGTTTCAAAGATAAATATTTACCAATGACGACACTGATGCTCAAAAACACACATGTTTGATATCCACTAAATTGAAGTGATTGAAATTACAATCCCTTGCATTTAAGACCCAAGAAGTTCTGCCTGAGAACTGTTCGGAGTGACTCCTCGAATTGTCAAACTTGTCCCAATAAACATGCCAGAACTGGGCCACTGCTGGCTTTTTGCTGGCAAGTTTGGTAAAGCTGGCCATAAAAAAACCAACACTGGGCCAATTATGGTTTGCCAACAAAGGCCCAGTTATGGCTTGCCATCACTGGCCCATCTCTGGCATTCCAGTAATATTGTCGGCCAGTAAAATGCCTTAATTGGCCCACTGTTGGCAGGCCATTGATGGCCCAGTGCTTGTTTGCCAGCATTGGGCCATAGGTGGCGATTTGCTGGCAATTATAGGTGGGTTTTTGCTGGCACGCCAGCAGTGGGCCAATGCTGGATTATTGCTGGCAAGAAGATCTGCGACAGCACAGCGGTATGACTTTCTCTCTTGGAATGACGTAATGTACAAACAAATGTCGAAATATCTTGACGTCACTCGTGATGATGACGCATTGTCAACTAAATCCGGCCCGCGGTGGTACTGCAGATGTCCGCTTATTTGTTTTGCATTCAAGGAATTTCCAAAGCACCTTCTTCGATTTCAGTACGGGTCCGATCTCCTCCGGCTAGAAGCAAGCGTGGTGAGTTTCACAAACAGTTGTGTGAGCAGGTCGTCGCAACGGCGTTAGATCTAGCATCTTCTTGTTCTTTTCCTCCGTTGTCGGTCATTTTTTCCACTTTCTTCTGCTGGACGTTACGCGCGTGTGTGTGTGTGTGTGTGTGTGTGAGTGTGTGTGTGTGTGTGTGTGTGTGTGTGTGTGTGTGTGTGTGTGCGCCCGCGCGCGCGAGTGTGTGTGTGTGTGTGTGTGTGTGTGTGTGTGTGTGTGTGTGTGTGTGTGTGTGTGTGTGTGTGTGTGTGTGTGTGTGTGTGTGTGTGCCTTTTTGACTCACATGCGAAGCAAAAGTGAGTCTTATGTGACTAAGTGCCAAAAGGTGCGCACGAAAAGCGGACAAAGGGGCTAAAAAATAAAAGTTGACAAACACGACTGATATTGTGATTTTTGTTAAGACAACAGATGCTGGAACCCAATTACGAAAAGAAAAGATAAATTTACCCAAATGATTTTACAAATAACGATAATTTTGTTCGTTATATCATTCAAAACGGCACTGAGTCATAGCATTAAGGTTATCTCGCACGTTTTTAAAGCTAGGGCTTTGAAACTTGGCACACAACCAAAGTATAATGACCTCCAGGTATGGTGCACATCACACTAAACAACATTGAATTTCAAGGTCACAGCGAGGTTAAATTTCCTTTGCAAACTGGAAAATTGTCGTTGTCACGTCTTACATGTTTTAATACTAGATCAGTTAGACTTTACATACTTCACATACTTTCAGCATTTTTATAAAACCTCATTAAAAGTGACCTGCTTGTTAATCTTTGTCAAAGTTCAAGGTCACAGCGGGGTCACATCTGGTCCAAATGTGGAATATTTTCAATTTATTCAGCGCGTTTATAGCACGAGCTTTGAAAATACACACAGTTCTAGTGTATAATGTTCACACACGATTAAAGTCTGGTTGAAAAAGTCAAGGTCACAGCAGGGTCGCGTTGAGGTCAAACATATACATTTTTCAATGAGGTTTTCTCATA
>NW_027128038.1:136035-149314 GCF_037325665.1 Littorina saxatilis
ATATACAAATACCACTGATTCGGATAGAATGACGGCTCTATTCATGTACTCGATCTGCACAGTCTTGTTAGCCCATAGATGGTTGTTAGAAGTCTATAAATATGCTTTGTTTTGTCATTTTTTACTGTGAATGTAATAACAATAACAAAACACAGCACATCAATGGACTTTTCAACCCATGCTGGCGGCAAGACGTGCGCAAATAAAGCAAAGGGCAATGCTGTCAAGCTGTACATTAGCAATATGCATATGCGTAATTATCAAATTCATCAGTAAAATGCAATTGAAATGCTAATCACATTTGTCGTGTAACTTATCTGGCAAGTAAAGGCAGTGGTTTTGACAGAATATCGTCATCAACGCAGTTATAGCGGGCACAACAACAATACAGTAATATATATTAAAAACAAAACAAATGTAAAGCTTCCAAACAGCAACGACTCATTACCGAAGCATTACAGAAACGTACGCTTTGTTTTCAGTTGCTCACTGTTTTATTTTATTTGTACAGCGTTCTAAATTTCACACTCGAGACATGATGACCAAAGGCAGGAATGTTTCTTGTTCACTTCCCAGTAAACCTCCGTAGGATTGTCTTGATTCTGTCATTTCTCTGTTCGCATCCGCAACGTTGAGATAACGCTTCTTTTCTTTGTCCTGACGTCGTAGCCTACGGTAAGCCATTGAAACTCTCAAGTCCTCCTGCCGTTCACCTCTTGAAACATGAAAGCAAACGAGTTTTGTTGGTTTTAATTCATTATTCCATATCACACACACACACACACACACACACACACACACACACACACACACACACACACACACACACACACACATACACACACACACACACACCCACAAACACACACACACACACACACACACACAACCAACCAAACAAACAAACAAACGCAAGCATACACACACGCATGCAAGCAAACAGCACTCGCACGCACGCACGCGCGCGCACTCACACACACACACACACACACACACACACTCGCACACACACACACACACACACACACACACACACACACACACACACACACACAGAGGCATTCTCACAGAGAGGACGACTTCTTGTAATCTATCATATTTTCTGAACTGACTCAAACGCCAAGCAGAAGTAAGGGGTCAACGGGAATATGTATTTTGAACTAACCTGCGAAGCTTACGTTGTCTCGGGTAGCTCTCTTGCGTTTCTCTCAGGAACTGAGACCCAGGCGCGCTGCATCTTATCCAGTTGGGCAGTCAGATCTTGGTCCTGGAGTGAATATGTTACAGTCAAATCGGGAAATCAGGTATTTCACGAGAATGTCTGAAAGTTTAGGCATTCACGGTAAATACCTGGTTTGATCAGGCAATTCCGGAAATGACTGAATTTTTTTAGGCACTATCAGGAAATGACTAAAAACTACTTGTGCAAATTTCCCGTTTTGCCTGACTGTTAGGCAAAACGGGTTGTTCTGAGACCTTGTCTGTTTTTACCTCGCCTGCCTTGAGCATGAATTTCTCTTCTAGCACATTGTCTATTCATCGTTTTCCCCATTTCACTGAGTTCGGAGTGATTGCAGTTTGTTTTTTTACGGGTGCAGGTCACTACCGCGAGTGTAACAATATCGCGTGTGTAAGACTACGAGCACGAATTTATTGTCTTTCTTTATTTGGTGTTTAACGTCGTTTTCAACCACGAAGGTTATATCGCGACGAGGGAAAGCGGGGAGATGGGATAGGGGAAAGGGGGGGGGGGGGGGGGGGAGATGGGATAGAGCCACTTGTTAAGTGTTTCTTGTTCACAAAAGCACTAATCAAAAAATTGCTCCAGGGGCTTGCAACGTAGTACAATATATGACCTTACTGGGAGAATGCAAGTTTCCAGTACAAAGGACTAAACATTTCTTACATACTGCTTGACTAAAATCTTTACAAACATTGACTATATTCTATACAAGAACCACTTAACAAGGGTAAAAGGAGAAACAGAATCCGTTAATCGCCTCATACGACATGCGGGGTGCAGAGAAATAAGGATGTGGAAAAGAAGACTTTTGGTAAGTGAAATAAAGGTGATGGATCCAGTCAGGTAGAAATAAGACAACAAGAAAAGAATGGGAAAACTGCAGGGAATAGTAGGGAGAGTTTTCTTGGAAGGAAATATAGGTGAAAGGACTGGAAAGGCAGAAATAAGACAAAAGAAGAGAAGAAACAGAACCGTTAGTCGCCTCTTACGACATGCTGGGTAGCATCGGGTAAATTCTTTCTAGTCCCAACCAATAATAATGGGACTCCCCCTAACCCGGGGGGGGTACGAATTTATTGTGATTTTCTCGTAAAGTTCGGAGTGATTGGAGTTTGTTTTTACATAGCCGGCCTTGAGAACGAATTTATTGTGAGTTTCTCGTATAGCACATTGTCTTTTTACATTTAGTCGAGTTTTGACTAAATGTTTTAACGTAGAGGGGGGAATCGAGACGAGGGTCGTGGTGTATGTGCGTGTGTGTGTGTGTGTGTGTCTGTCTGTGTGTGTGTGTGTGTAGAGCGATTCAGACTAAACTACTGGACCGATCTTTATGAAATTTGACATGAGAGTTCCTGTGTATGAAATCCCCGAACGTTTTTTTCATTTTTTTTGATAAATGTCTTTGATGACGTCATATCCGGCTTTTCGTGAAAGTTGAGGCGGCACTGTCACGCCCTCATTTTTCAACCAAATTGGTTGAAATTTTGGTCAAGTAATCTTCGACGAAGTTCGGACTTCGGTATTGCATTTCAGCGTGGTGGCTTAAACAATCATTTATAACTTTGGTCATTAAAAATCTGAAAATTGTAAAAAAAATAAAACATTTATAAAACGATCCAAATTTACGTTCATCTTATTTTCCATCATTTTCTGATTCCAAAAACATATAAATATGTTATGTTTGGATTAAAAACAAGCTCTGAAAATTAAATATATAAAAATTATTATCAAAATTAAATTGTCGAAATCAATTTAAAAACACTTTCATCTTATTCCTTGTCGGTTCCGGATTCCAAAAACATATCGATATGATATGTTTGGATTAAAAACACGCTCAGAAAGTTAAAACAAAGAGAGGTACAGAAAAGCGTGCTATCTTTCTTAGCGCAACTACTACCCCGCTCTTCTTGTCAATTTCACTGCCTTTGCCATGAGCGGTGGACTGACGATGCTACGAGTATACGGTCTTGCTGAAAAATTGCATTGCGTTCAGTTTCATTCTGTGAGTTCGACAGCTACTTGACTAAATATTGTATTTTCGCCTTTCGCGACTTGTTTTTTTTCCCCTTTTACGACCCCAGCCATTCAAAGTTTTATAGTAGGCTTCTGTGCTGAAATGCTTTCTGACTCTCACCAGAAACACAGATTGTGAGCGGTAGGCATTCTCCGATAATGCCTGGCAGCCTATTTCAGTCAATCACCGATAGTGCCTAAACAATTTCAGTCATTTCCGGATTTGCCTGATCAAACCAGGTATTTACCGTGAATGCCTAAACTTTCAGGCATTCTCGTGAAATACCTGATTTCCCGATTTGACTGTAACAAATATACACATACTCAATGTCAACATTCACAAGATGCAATTTGTTTGGTTACAAGTAAGCTTATGGTAATGCCTATGGTGCTTTTCTTTTGACAGAGACAAAACAAACTCAATCACACAAAGAAAGGAACAAGAAGGGCAAAGCCCATACGACTCACATGCTTGACCTCAAATAACTAAACCTAGCAATGACATCATACACTAAGAACTGCTTTGCACATTTTTCCTACCAAAATACATGTGACCTTGACCCAAGGTCAAGGTCATCCAAGGTCATGCAACACAAAGCTGTTAATTCAAGACATAGGAAGTACAATGGTGCTTATTGGCCCTTTCTACCATGAGATATGGTCACTTTTAGTGGTTCACTACCTTATTTTGGTCACATTTCATAAGGGTCAAAGTGACCTTGACCTTGATCATATGTGACCAAATGTGTCTCATGATGAAAGCATAACATGTGCCCCACATAATTTTTAAGTTTGAAACAGTTATCTTCCATAGTTCAGGGTCAAGGTCACTTCAAAATATGTATACAATCCAACTTTGAAGAGCTCCTGTGACCTTGACCTTGAAGCAAGGTAAACCAAACTGGTATCAAAAGATGGGGCTTACTTTGCCCTATATATCATATATAGGTGAGGTATTCAATCTCAAAAACTTCAGAGAAAATGTGAAAAATGTGAAAAATAGCTGTTTTTTAGACAACATTTATGGCCCCTGCGACCTTGACCTTGAAGCAAGGTCAAGATGCTATGTATGTTTTTTGGGGCCTTGTCATCATACACCATCTTGCCAAATTTGGTACTGATAGACTGAATAGTGTCCAAGAAATATCCAACGTTAAAGTTTTCCGGCCGGCCGGCCGGACGGACGGACGGACGGACGGACGGACGGACGGACGACTCGGGTGAGTACATAGACTCACTTTTGCTTCGCATGTGAGTCAAAAAGGCACACACACACACACACACACACACACACACACACACACACACACACACACTCGCGCGCGCGGGCGCACACACACACACACACACACACACACACACACACACTCACACACACACACACACACACACACGCGCGTAACGTCCAGCAGAAGAAAGTGGAAAAAAAGACCGACAACGGAGGAAAAGAACAAGAAGATGCTAGATCTAACGCCGTTGCGACGACCTGCTCACACAACTGTTTGTGAAACTCACCACGCTTGCTTCTAGCCGGAGGAGATCGGACCCGTACTGAAATCGAAGAAGGTGCTTTGGAAATTCCTTGAATGCAAAACAAATAAGCGGACATCTGCAGTACCACCGCGGGCCGGATTTAGTTGACAATGCGTCATCATCACGAGTGACGTCAAGATATTTCGACATTTGTTTGTACATTACGTCATTCCAAGAGAGAAAGTCATACCGCTGTGCTGTCACAGATCTTCTTGCCAGCAATAATCCAGCATTGGCCCACTGCTGGCGTGCAAGCAAAAACCCACCTATAATTGCCAGCAAATCGCCACCTATGGCCCAATGCTGGCAAACAAGCACTGGGCCATCAATGGCGTGCCAACAGTGGGCCAATTAAGGCATTTTACTGGCCGACAATATTACTGGAATGCCAGAGATGGGCCAGTGATGGCAAGCCATAACTGGGCCTTTGTTGGCAAACCATAATTGGCCCAGTGTTGGTTTTTTTATGGCCAGCTTTACCAAACTTGCCAGCAAAAAGCCAGCAGTGGCCCAGTTCTGGCATGTTTATTGGGTCTGGCAACTGGCATTGCCATCAAAACGCCAGCAATGGCCCACTTCTGGCATGTTTATTGGGGTTTTATGTTTGAACTGAAAATTAACTTGGAACAACACTTTTGCTCCGGTTTAAGATAATCCATCATTCTAAGAATGTGGCTACCAAGGATTCATTCAACATGTTTACCCTTTTTAACGATCAGGTCTCATGTCACCCCTATACTACTAGTTAAGGAGAAATTAGACAAACTAAACTTCGGGAACAAAGGGAAGATGGGTATTTGTTTTTAAACTATCTCTTGGTCTATATCTTTATTTTCGTCTACATATTTTAGGTGGGTTTTTTCATTACAGATTTGGATTCATTTGAAAGCGTTTGCTGGTGAAACCGTTGGCTGAAGGCATGTGCCTTTTTTATATTTAAGCAAAAGTGATCAGAAACAATATTCTGGTGTCCAAAAACATCTACAGCATTTTTTTTCATCATCAGAAAGTTAACATAACAAGACCTACCTTTGACCAGAAGAAAGATGCAGAGAACAGAACCGAGGATGAGCTTGGCCATTTTGCTGGTTGATAGTTTTCTGTAGTCGAGAAGCCGACTCTGGTTCTTTTCCAGAAGAATCACAGCTAACAGTGACCCGTCGTTATTGGGGGGCTTCTATATATTATGCTTCATAACCTATAGCAACCATGTGTGATTATGCATCCAAACGACACTGGTTTTAAAAGTCCTTGGTAAACCGATGCATTATTGAGTAAATAGTCCAAAGTGGAGAGTCAACTACATCAGATTCTTATTTCTGATTGGTCGATTTCGATCGAGTGTTGAAAGATTCTAGTGGCAAGTACGGCAACAAGATGGTATTGTGTTTAAGGATCCCTTAGTTGTGGTTCGTTACCTGGAGACAGCACGAGGATGTTTCGTATCTTTTCATCGCCTGCATCACGATTTCACAATATTTTGTCGATAATCTGTTCTGGCGTGCTGCTTTGTGTGTACGCTACTTGAACGCAGCAGATCTCTTTCTTCTCTGGAATTGCGCAAGTATGCATGTTGCGCAAGGTCATGAGAGGGAGGGGGGGTATGCTCTTCGCTTTATTTGTGCAGCCCTACTAATGGTGGAGCGGCCTGCACTGGTTAAGTGACGACTTTAAGTCGACGGGGTTGTCATGGAATATTGATGCTTGCGACTCAGTGGTCCGGTATTGGCTTTTCCATGCACGGGGTTTCTACCTTCCCACGCTCAAACACACATTTCCAAACATTCAGTCACACACAATCATGCGCGCACAAGCATACGGAACGGTGACAACACGCACTCGAACAAGACACAAATCACACAACGAATGAACATTTCAAGCATTTCGCTATTGAATCAAACTAATCATATATCAAACCAAATCCCATCACAAAATACCTCCTTGCCATTACAGAAGCCGAAGATGGAACATAGTCCGGCACTACACACAGTACACTTCCATCAGAATCCTTGGAACCGCTGTTCACAACACACGTCCTAGGCACCGACATTTCCTCGGAATAACACACGAAAGTCCTTGAAGTTAGTATACTCCGACTGACGGTAAGACGTCGGCCTCCTAATCGGAAGGTCGTGAGTTCGAATCCCTGCTGGGGCTGCCTGGTGAGTTAAGGGTGGAGATTTTTCCGATCTCCAAGGTCAACCCGAAGACCGAGGCGGGTCACGCTCGTCTCCGCGAAGCATGCGACTGTAGTACTTACAGAACTTATTTTCTTCCATTCTGAGCACATGTTTAGAGTAAACATGACATGTCTATATATTTTTATTTCAGGAATAGATGAAGAATACAATGCAAACATTTTTTAATCTGCAACGGAAAATGTGATTTTAATGACAACTTTAATGAGCAAGCAAATTAAGTAATTTTTTAATCTTCCAATTAAAATGCAATCCCATAGTCCGGACTTCGACGAAGATTGCAAATTTCAATCAATCAATCAATATCTTATATCGCGCGTATTCCGTTCTAAGCGCAGGGATTTAAAAAAATAAATATTTTTTTATGCAATTTATATCGCGCACATATTCAAGGCGCAGGGATTTATTTATGCCGTGTGAGATGGTATTCTTTTACACATCACGCATTCGATCGGCAAGCAGATCGCAGCCATTTCGGCGCATATCCTACTTTTCACGGCCTATTATTCCAAGTCACACGGGTATTTTGGTGAACATTTTTATCTATGCCTATACAATTTTGCCAGGAAAGACCCTTTTGTCAATCGTGGGATCTTTAACGTGCACACCCCAATGTAGTGTGCTTGACCAAAATGATAATCAATTTGGTAGAAAAATGAGGGCGTGACAGTGCGGCCTCAACTGTCTGGGGATATCATATCACCAGAAAATCTCATGTGAAGTTTCATGAAGATAGGTCCAGTAGTTTTCTCGGAATCGTTCTTCACACACACACACACACACACACACACACACACACACACACACACACACACACACACACACACACACTCACACACACACACACACACACACTCACACACACACACACACACACACACTCACACACACACACACACACACACACACACACACACTCACACACACACCACCACCACCACCACCACTCTCGTCTCGATTCCTAGTCAATGTTAACACATTTAGTCCAAAAAATATATAAACATACATCATCGAAACAATACTGATGGTGATATCAAAAACAGTACATTGCAAGTACGAATACATACATACAAAAACACAAATACTTTCAAACCAGTAGCAAGTCCGATGAAAGCTGTAATAGAAACACCAATCAGTATTTTGTAAATACGTCATGCACAAATGCCTTCGGCCTCTTATTTCTGAGGTGCGTTGCATAGAGCAGGCGTTTTGTTCGCGAACTCAATTCTACCCTCTCTACCTATTTTCAAATAAATGGACCCATCTCTTCGCGCGCACACACACACACACACACACACACACACACACACATACACACACACACACACACACACACACACGAACACACACGAATACACACACACATACACACACACACACACACACATACACACACACACACACACGAACACACACGAATACACACACATACACACACATAGGTGGTTTTACAGTCATTTGGGGTCGGCTGTGTATCAAAATGCCATCTTGCTCAAAACACAGGCATTTGGGGTCTCTTTTGTTTTAAGTGTTAGAAAGTTTCTTAAAACTTCAATGAGCGTTAAATGCCATTTTAAAGTGTGAAAACTCATTTCAGGAGGTTATTACATAAAATGCAACCTCCAGCGTGATTTTTAGAAAAACAGACATTTGGGGACGATGTTTGCTGTACAGCAGTGAAATGGGGACGTATGTGTACACAAAGTGCAGAGCTAGAATTACGTTATCGGTGCTATGAATGTTTTAGGTGTTAGAAAGTTTGTTAAAACTTCAATGAGCGTTAAATGCCATTCTAAAGTGTCAAAACTCATTTCAGGAGGTTATTACATAAAATGCAACCTCCAGCGTGATTTTTTTAGAAACAAACAGGTATTTGGGGACGATGTTTGCTGTACAGCAGTGAAATGGGGACGTCCAAAAGTGCAGAGCTCCCGCAGAGCTATATGAATGGTTTCATCACATACATGGCGCTAGGCGACATATGTTGTGAAAAATTTTACAAATCACGTTTTTGCGCCCGATATTTTCTTGTCATCTCCAAAGTCAAGGGACAAACACGAAATTCCTTGACTTTTGGGGTAGCGCGACTCTGTTAATTTTAAGAATTAAAAAAAAAAAAAAATTCATTACTAGGATGTCCCATCGTTGGGAAATTCCGGTCGCTTCCTCCGAGTGAAAAGCTAGCAGTGACAGAGTCGCACTACCCCAAGTCAAGGGATCTATTAGTCCTGTTTCGCCGTTATCCCAATTCGCCCCCATCCCATTTTGGCGACATTTCTCAGGCCAAGTGTCATTTTACCACCATATCATGTACCATTAGCTCCACATCCCATTTTGGCGCAATCCCGTTTGGCCGTTAGCCCATTTCGCCCCCATCCCATTTTGGCGACATTTCTCAGGCCAAGTGTCATTTTACCACCATATCATGTACCATTAGCTCCACATCCCATTTTGGCGCAATCCCGTTTGGCCGTTATCCCATTTTGCCCCCATCCCATTTTTGCGACATTTCATAGGTTATGTGTCATTTTACATGCCATTCTAAAGTGTCAAAACTCATTTCAGGAGGTTATTACATAAAATGCAACCTCCAGCGTGATTTTTTAGAAACAAACAGGTATTTGGGGACGATGTTTGCTGTACAGCAGTGAAATGGGGACGTCCAAAAGTGCAGAGCTCCCGCAGAGCTATATGAATGGTTTCATCACATACATGGCGCTAGGCGACATATGTTGTGAAAAATTTTACAAATCACGTTTTTGCGCCCGATATTTTCTTGTCATCTCCAAAGTCAAGGGACAAACACGAAATTCCTTGACTTTTGGGGTAGCGCGACTCTGTTAATTTTAAGAATTAAAAAAAATAAAAAAATTCATTACTAGGATGCCCCATCGTTGGGAAATTCCGGTCGCTTCCTCCGAGTGGAAAGCTAGCAGTGACAGAGTCGCACTACCCCAAGTCAAGGGATCTATTAGTCCTGTTTCGCCGTTATCCCAATTCGCCCCCATACCATTTTGGCGACATTTCTCAGGCCAAGTGTCATTTTACCACCATATCATGTACCATTAGCTCCACATCCCATTTTGGCGCAATCCCGTTTCGCCGTTAACCCATTTCGCCCCCATCCCATTTTTGCGACATTTTACAGGCCAAGTGTCATTTTACCACCATGTCATGTACCATTAGCTCCACGTCCCATTTTGGCGCAATCCCGTTTGGCCGTTAGCCCATTTCGCCCCCATCCCATTTTTGCGACATTTTACAGGCCAAGTGTCATTTTACCACCATGTCATGTACCATTAGCTCCACGTCCCATTTTGGCGCAATCCTGTTTGGCCGTTATCCCATTTTGCCCCCATCCCATTTTTGCGACATTTCATAGGCCATGTGTCATTTCACATGCCATTCTAAAGTGTCAAAACTCATTTCAGGAGGTTATTACATAAAATGCAACCTCCAGCGTGATTTTTAGAAACAAACAGGTATTTGGGGACGATGTTTGCTGTACAGCAGTGAAATGGGGACGTCCAAAAGTGCAGAGCTCCCGCAGAGCTATATGAATGGTTTCATCACATACATGGCGCTAGGCGACATACAAGGTTGTCGTCAGCAAGACTGAGACTGGTCTTTTTTGCACAGAATCAAATGACGACATTTATAACAAATGACGTCATTATCAAGATTGGTACATAACGTCTTATTGTGCATAATTTCTTTGTGATCCGTTGTGTTTTCGTAAAGATACAGTGTATTTAGTCATGTAAGCGAGAGACACTGGCCTAAAAAATGGCGGCAAAATGCACATTTTCAGAGAAGGATTTTCGATCCTACATCAAAATAAGAACAGCACTTGGTAAAACGGCCGGTCACATACTTGAAGAGCTGAGAACTGTAAGCCCAGGCACAGCACCATCTCGCGCGACAGTTTTTCGGTGGGCAAAGCATTTCTCAACAGGGAAAACGTCTGTGGAAGATGCAAGGGGAAAAGTGAAGAAACCACCTGTAACCGACAATAAAATGGTGTCCCATGTGCAACGGTTAGTTGATGAAGATCCCCGAGTGAGCAGTCATTTTATCGCCGAAACACTGGACATTTCGTCGTCGTCTGTCTTGAGAGTTTTAAAACACAAACTTGGATACACAAAGGTGTGCTCGCGATGGGTACCACATTTCCTCACTGAAGAGAACAAGAGGTGTAGGGTTACGTTTGCCCAACGGCTACTCAAGATATACGACGGATGTGATCAAAAACGCTTGGATGAGATCGTGACTGGAGACGAAACTTGGGTGTACTTCTTTGAGCCAAAAAGAAAAGCTCAAAACAAAGCATGGATAAAAAAAAGGTGCCAATGCCCCTCGGATCGTGCGAAAAAGTCGCTCCGGCAAGAAGGTTTTATACACAATATTTTATAACACAAAGGGCGTCATTTTTCAAAAACCACGCGAAAAAGGCAGAAGCATCACTGGGGTGTACTGCAAGGAAAAAGTTCTTGCTGGCATCGTTCGTTACTGCAAGAGAGCCAGACCAACTACAGGATTGAAAGGGATCAAATTACTTCATGATAACGCACCTGCTCACAAATCCAAGGTGGTGAAAGAGTACCTGGAGGAAGAAAACTTTGAAACTTTGCCACATCCTCCCTACTCTCCTGATCTTGCACCCTGTGACTTTTTTTTGTTTCCTCATCTGAAAAGACAATTGGCTGGGCGTCGATTTGACAGTCGATCAGCCCTCGGATCGGCTGTTTTCCAGTGTCTGAACCAGGAGCCAAAAAACGACTTCAAACGGTCAATTCTTGACTGGGTCCAACGACTTAAACTGTGTGTAGCCGCTAAGGGAGAATACTTCGAGGGTTTGAAATAAAAAACAACTGCATCATCTAAAGATTTCCCGGTTTTTGAGACCAGTCTCAGTCTTGGTGACGACAACCTTGTATGTTGTGAAAAATTTTACAAATCACGTTTTTGCGCCCGATATTTTCTTGTCATCTCCAAAGTCAAGGGACAAACACGAAATTCCTTGACTTTTGGGGTAGCGCGACTCTGTTAATTTTAGGAATTAAAAAAAAAAAATTCATTACTAGGATGTCCCATCGTTGGGAAATTCCGGTCGCTTCCTCCGAGTGGAAAGCTAGCAGTGACAGAGTCGCACTACCCCAAGTCAAGGGATCTATTAGTCCTGTTTCGCCGTTATCCCAATTCGCCCCCATCCCATTTTGGCGACATTTCTCAGGCCTAGTGTCATTTTACCACCATGTCATGTACCAATAGCCCCACATCCCATTTTGGCGCAATCCCGTTTGGCCGTTAGCCCATTTCGCCCCCATCCCATTTTTGCGACATTTTACAGGCCAAGTGTCATTTTACCACCATGTCATGTACCATTAGCTCCACGTCCCATTTTGGCGCAATCCCGTTTGGCCGTTATTCCATTTTGCCCCCATCCCATTTTTGCGACATTTCATAGGCCATGTGTCATTTTACCACCGTGTCAAACCACTAGCGCCACATTCCATTTTGTCGCCATGCCGTTTTGCCGTCATCCCATTTTGCCGCCATCTCTATTTCGCGACATTTTGGATTGTGGCAAAAATGAAATTTGGCGTAAACGGAATGTCTTCCTAGTTGAATAACGCAGTATAGTAGTATAGTGAGGCTTGGCAAGAAGAATAAATAAAAAATGTGATGGCGGCCAAATGGGATGGTGTCAAAATGGGATGACGTGCTATTGTTATGACACGGTAGTAAAATGACGCTTGGCTTGTGAAATGTCGCGACAATGGGATGGGGGATAAATGGAATACGGTGAAACGGCATGGCGGCCAAATGGGATATGGTGTCAAAATGGGATGTCGCGCTATTGTTATGACATGTTAGTAAAATGCCCTGTCACGTAGTCTCAATCCAAATTGGAAATCCATAGCATCATCATTATAATCATCCTCATCTCATTAATCATCCAAAATTATAAATTTTATAAAATGACGCTTGGCTTGTGAAATGTCGCGAAAATGGGATGGGGAAAAAAATGGGACGGCGGCAAAATGGGATTGCACCAAAATGGGATGTGGATCAGCCACTAGATTTCCAATTTTAAAGTCTTAGGTATGACCCGGTGTGACGTTTTCATCTTTCGCCGTGTTGATATTTCGATTTTCGGCCTCGTTGATCTAGTATAAACTCTACACTGAACAAAAAAAACACCCTTCGATAGTACTGATGAGCGACCTTGTGTACCTTACATTCATGGGGCCAAATTTGTCCAACCAATTATTTTATTTAACTTAGAAAT
>NW_027128039.1:0-22500 GCF_037325665.1 Littorina saxatilis
AAAAAAAAAACTGATCTAAATGCATTTTGAAATGTCTTATTGGTTGCTTGACATTTTATTCTGTCATTTGTGCTGTATTTAACTTTATTTCTTCTTGTAATGGTGTTACCTCTCAATGGACGAGAGCCAGATGAAAAACAAACCATGTATACTTTACTTAATCCGTCACCCTCGAAAAATAAGTTTCGCTTCAAACATAAATTTTAATTCTCTCTCTCTCTCTCTCTCTCTCTCTCTCTCTCTCTCTCTCTCTCTCTCTCTCTCTCTCTCTCTCTCTCTCTCTCTCTCTTGGTCCTCTCTCTCTCTCTCTCTCTCTCTCTCTCTTGGTCCTCTCTCTCTCTCTCTCTCTCTCTCTCTCTCTCTCCTCTCTTGGTTCCTCTCTCTCTCTCCCCCCCTCTCTCTCTCTCTCTCTCTCTCTCTCTCTCGTCTCTCTCTCTCTCTCTCTCTCTGTCGGTTGTCGGAATGTCTGTCCATCTGTCTGTTTATCTTTCTTTCTCTCTCTCTCTCTCTCTCCTCTCTCTCTCTCTCTCTCTCTCTCCCTCATCTCTCTCTCTCTCTCTCTCTTTCAATCTATCTCTGTGTGTCTGGCTCTGTTTGTTGCTGTCTTGTTTCATTTTGTTGTCTCTCTCAGTGTTAACCTCAAAACCACAACGAAATTGCGCTGGTTTGGTGTGATACAAGACAAACCGTATTCCTCTAACATTTATTTATTCATTTCAATTATAGATTTAATAATTGATAAAAAGAAAGCCAACAGTACAAGCTGCATCCTCATGAAAAGACAAAAAAACGGAATCCTTTTTTGTTTTGTTTTTGAGAACATCAGTTAGCTTTTGCCTTGCTCTAAAAGAGTGCATGCGAATCCCGGTCCGATGTCTCGAGATGACCCTCACGGGTCGACGGGACTTCGGACAACAAATTATCTACCATCTGTAAGGCAACCTGAAAAGGCAACAACAACATAAAGGGAAGATTTATTATTGTTGTTATTGTTATTTATTTACTTCTTTATTTATTTATTTATGTATTTATTTACTTTTTAAGCACCTAAACACCTCAGAAGAATACGGTGTCTTTTTTATGCTACTCTGAAAAGAGAGCGCCGAATCAGCAGGGTTGCCCCTAAAAAAGCCCCCCCCTCCCCCTACATGTGTATGCGCACTTTGAGGCTTCGGTCTCGTTGCCAGCCTCCCCACTTGTTACCACCAAAACCCCTAACTCAGATAATTATAATGCCACTCTGAAAAAAGTATCCAGAACCGGCAGAACCTGAAAAAGAATCTGCGTAAACGTAATAAAAAAAATGCCAGCCGTTCATTCTCTAAAGGGACTGGGTGGCCGAGTGGTAACGCGCTTGCGCTCAGAATCGAGAGGTTGCGTGTTCGACCCTGGGTCAGGCCGCTATTTTCTCCCCCCTTTCCTAACCTAGATGGTGGGTTCAAGTGCTAGTCTTTCGGATGAGACGAAAAAAACCGAGGTCCCTTCGTGTACACTATATTGGGGTGTGCACGTTAAAGATCCCACGATTGACAAAAGGGTCTTTCCTGGCAAAATTGTATAGATAAAAATGTCCATCAAATACCCGTGTGACTTGGAATAAAAGGCCGCGAAAGGTGAATGCTCGCCTAACAGGCTTGAGGTTTGCTGGTCGATGTGAATGCGTTATATATTGTGTGTAAAAAATGTTTGTTTGTCTGTCTGTCTGTAAAAAAATTCCATTTCACACAGCAGAAATTAATATGTAAAGCGCGGAGAGCACAGTTAATTGTGGTTCGCGCTATATAAGCTCACCATAATAACCATAATAATAAAGAAATGACCAAATCGAGAACACTGGTTCTCCCCGAATGCTGGACTCGGGACCCCCGGACCCGGACCAGTATCCATTCTGGCCGCCTCATGTCCCAGTAGACCACTCGTTAAAATAAAGAATTGTTCATTGTTTATTGTTCTCTCTCTCAGTCTCTCGCTCTCTCTCTCTCTCTCTCTCTCTCTCTCTCTCTCTCTCTCTCTCTTTCCGTCTATTTATCTCTCTCTCTCTCTCTCTCTCTCTCTCTCTCTCTCTCTCTCTCTCTCTCTTTCCGTCTATTTATCTCTCTCTCTCTCTTAGTCTCTCGCTCTCTTTCCGTCTATTTATCTCTCTCTCTCTCTCTCTCTCTCTCTCTCTCTCTCTCTCTCTCTCTCTCTCTCTCTCTCTCTCTCATAGAGACGCGCTGATGGATAAAACTCGCCAATGACGGGAAGAACACGAGCAAGATGGCAAGTGCGATGAAGATGTAAACGGACATAATTATGGGGGCATTTGTTTAAACATCTGGAGTCCATTTCCAGCTTAGTGCCAAGGGGCCAGTTTCACTTGGAGCTGCCAACTATCAATTACAGTGGGGATAAACTGTGGGCTGGACACACAGCTTGCTAATTGGCAAGATAGTTTGCCGCCGACCAGTCCTAGCACTAACCCCATATTTTAATGCCAGAGGTCAGGCGAGGTAGCCACTAGACAGCCAATTTGTAAAAAGTATTAGGTATGACTCGGTTTCAATTTCTTTTATTTATGACGTTGAGCAGTGACAAAAAATTGGATATGACGCGTTCTCAGAAGTTCCGAGCTTCCTTTATTTTTTCTGTGGTCAGTGAAGTAGGCCCTATAACAATCCTAACAAGAAATTCGACGGATCGCAATTTCCCTACCACATACACACCCTCCGCTTTGCTGTTTCATCCTCTCACTCTCTGTCTCCCCCGTTTTATATAAACATACTATTTGGGTTTAGTGTTATAATTATTATTCTGACATTTGTTGTACATATAAATGTATAGACAAGCGCTGTGAACATGTATTTGTGCATTGACGTTGGTATGCACTATACACGTTTTCATTCATTCGTACATTGCAGTAAATCAACACCCCCCCCCCCACCCACACACACACACAAAATACACCACCACCACAAACACACATTAACAATCAATCAATCAATCAATCAATCAATGAGGCTTATATCGCGCATATTCCGTGGGTACAGTTCTAGGCGCTCTGCAGTGATGCCGTGTGAGATGAAATTTTATACGGCCAGATACGTGTGCTTCCAAAACGATCTATAACTATGATAATCAATAAATCACATCTCTATTTTTTCACAAAATGATGTTTTCTAATTGCAAATGTGCAAAGGAAATTGTATCTGTTCTTAAATCATGAATGACTAAAATCAATCGGGAAGTGCTGAAACTTTGAAAGTTGGGGCGGAGGGGTGGGATGTTGGTGGTGGGGGGGGGGGGGGGGGGGGGCGTGTGCACAGGATGCGCACAGAAGGGGGTTTTCCGTTCTCTGGGACAAAAGGTCCCTTAGGGACAATTTGGTTTACATGACTGCTGGGGGGTGGGAATAATAATAATAATAGGGGGGGAGGGGAGGGAGGGGAGGGGGGGGGAGGGAGGGAGGGGAGGGGGGGGGGGGGGGGCAGGAGGCGGTCTTTGGCTCTAATGGGTTTGACATGTATATTGCCATCCAATGACTGTTCAGTTCGAAAGCAAATCTAATTGGTCTTCGTAGATGTTATGAAAAGCGCGCGCCAAGGGATATGCTGTCCTGTGATTGGTCATACGAATCCCCTAATCACCACAGTTTTTACTTCGGGAGATCGTTCACTTCGGGCAGGGACCTATATATAGGTCTATGCTTCGGGGATGCTTCACGTACGTTCACGACTGATTTGTATGTCAGTCCAACATTAGCAGACGTCTATGCCTGTTCCTATGCCGCAGCTCGTACAGTTTTGTGAATTTGTGATGACCAGTCGTCGATTCATATCTGTGATCCTTCTCTGACTGGAGGGTTTTCAACGCTGTGACAAAAAAAAGGTAAGTCTAAAAATAAGTGTATTTCTCGTCCATAAGTGACTGATTTTTCTTTCTACCATTGCAATCACTTGTCTTGATTCCATGGGCTTTGTTTTATTAAAATGCGCTTTGTTGTATTGTTCGTCTAAACCTGAAGTCTGCCCTTTTTAAAGCTAGCGGATTTTGTCCCTCTCTTAGTTCAAGGATTACTCAGCGCAGCCCTAGCTAAACAAATATAAATCAAAGTGTGCTGAAACGTGAATATGAATGAAAATAAATGTACACAATAAACATTTGCTGAAAACTGATGTACCGCGGGTATGGAAAGAAAGAAACAGTCGCATGATAACACATGGGAACGCATGAAGAAGACTGATAGAGGAACACAATAGAAGACAACAAAGTTCGTTTACTTACAAATTGAGAGGTAAAGACAACCACTGTACCCACAAAGGAACACAAACAAGTTGCAGCTTTAAAACAAAAACGACTTCAAGACAATTATGCAAACACCTTATTCACGCACCGAATAGACCGTCATTCAGTCTCTCTCTCTCTCTCTCTCTCTCTCTCTCTCTCTCTCTCTCTCTCTCTCTCTCTCTCTCTCTGTCTCTCTCTCTCTGTCTCTCTCTCTCCCTCTCTCTCTCTCTCTCTCTCTCTCTTTCTCTCTATCTCTCTGTCTCTATTTCTCTCTCTCTCTCTCTCTCTCTCTCTCTCTCTCTCTCTCTCTCTCTCTCTTTCTCTTTCACATATCTCTTAGTTAATGGCCGCGTAATGTTGTTTTGATTTTGTATTATTCTCACATTCTATTAATAGAATGGGATAATTTTACATACGACCTCCTCATGAATATCTCATTACCATGTCATTAACATATTCATGATGTTCGATGATAATGATGTAGTGTTCAGCGATTTCTTTCCACGCCGATTTCTCTAAAAGTACTGGTCCCATCATGCCAAAAACGATTACATTTTATCATACTGATCATGATCTTTACAACGTATTACTTTTCGAAATCTGTTATTAAAAAAGAACCGTTAAAATGACCGTTTAACTGCCTCTGGAGAACCATTATTTTCTCATAATTATGCCACACTATTGATCCAATGTTGACCTAAGTTGGCCTGGAGGCCCGTGTTCACCTAAAACGCACAATAGGGTACTGTTGGGAATATAACACGTAGAATTGACCGTTATAGATAACAGTTAAAATCCGTTATATTCGATTTTTTTCCCTGATTTCCATCAAAATGTTGTGACCAGGGCCGTTGACATTTAGTTGATATCATTAGATTTTTTTTTTTTTTAAAGAAACCCAAACATTTTTCAATTGTTTCCCCGAATTTGACGAAAATGTGTGCCTTTGGCAGCTTTCCCCTAATTAATGTCATTATATTCTTTTCAAGAAGAAACTCAATCATTTGGCGTGCATGTATGTGTTAGTGTGTGTGTTTTTGTGTACATTTGTGACAGAAAAAGTAAACCGTCGTATGGCATAAACAAAAACGAATAATATATATTCCATCACGATTCATTAACGCATATATTTTTCTGTGAATGTGTGTCTGTTTTTGTGTGAATCGTAATTTCTGCCACATCAAGGAGTTGCGTACAAAGCGCCTCACAATGATCGACTGGTTTCCCTATGGTATCGCGGGGGGTCAGAGGCTTATGCGCGGTCGTAAACAAACTTGTTTCCTCTATCAATAAAATTATGGTCTCTTAAAGAGGCGTGTGCTGTTGAGATCTGTATGGGGAGATGATCACGAGTGATCAGCCAGCAAGCAATTTCTTTGTTTTGTTTGGTGTTTTTCGTCTGCGCCGGCTGAGCCATATATATATATACGTTACGGCTTAAAAATTTAACATGCGCCACACTCAAGACAGAAGTCGCAGCACAGGCTTCATGTTTCATTGATTCACAGTATAAGGACACTGGGCCGACCAGTTTGAGTGACTAGCTAGGGGGGTTCTTTAGTTATGTTCATGTATTTATTCTGTTAGTATGTAAATTGTGTGTTGTGTATAAAATGTCTTATCATTTGTAAACAATTGTAGTTTAATAAAATCTTAAAATCTGAAGAAAAAATGATTCAACCAACTGCCTTCGGCGGTTTGGGAGAAGATAGTTTTAAATGCCGCCCGGAGAGCCACACGTAGTATAATGTAGATACACTATATCACATCAATAAATATATATTCACTTGTGTGGCAGTGAGTGGCCTTATAATGTAGTATAATATTGCTGTGGTTTGTTAATGTTTTGGAGTCAGTATAATGTGAGAAAGAAACATCAGTTTTAAAATCATGCTTTTTTGTCTTCAGTGATCATGTCAGGAAAACGTTCTGCACCGTGCTTTCTTGCACGCTTGCCTCCAAGCAGAGGTCTTCAAATTCTGCAGGCAGCCCTGGGTAGGTTTCCTAGTTGTTGGCAAACTAAGTTTATGATGTATATTGTTACACCCTCTCTTTTCAGACAAGTGCGTAGACCTGTTACCACTGTCAGACAGTTACTAGTTCTATTATTACCACACCAAATACATACCATAATTTTATTTCCATGTGTAACTTGTGCACAAAGAGAGATGCAAACTGTCATGTTTTAAAGTACTTTGTTGCACAAGCATGCAGTTTGTTCTTAAAATAATGAGAAATTCTTCGGATGAATTTATTTGTATCCTGCATTGTTAAGTAATTGGGTTTATCTGCTTCAGGAAATGATCGTCAAGTGAGACATAAAAAGAAGATTCGTCTGATTCCACCTTTAGCGTTGGAGGATGAGGAACATAGTAATTCATGCAATCCAGAATTGTGTCTCTCCAAATCGGAAGAAGGTAAGTTATATAACAGGGTTTGAAAAGGTCTTTTAAGTCTTGGACATTTGAAGGGGTCTTTTCCAATCTGTAAAAGTCTTTGAAAACTGGACGAGTGTCCAGTACGGCAAGAGTAAGACACGTCCGAGTGTTGTTTCAATGTTGTTATGTAATTTCAAGTTCTCTTGTTCTAAATCCTCAAAAGTTGCATAACAGGCCCCAATTTTGTACTTTGGGAAAAAAATGTTGATTACAAACATGCCCACTATAAATGCACTGCTTGTTGGTTCAGCATATCCATCTTTGTTAGTAGGTTTTAATTTTTGGTTCACCACACACACTGTTCATTGAACCCCGGCTTTGAATATCAATCTCAGTTATCCTTCTTTCAGTCATGCAGCATAGTGCCTTCTATCTTTTGCTGAATCAGCCTTTAAATTCCGATGTTTGAAACTTGTTCTGTCGTGAAACATTATTATACGTAGTAGAATAGTTGCATAGTACTATTCTGCAGGCGATCAGGGATCGTTAATACCTGGACAATGCAGCTTCAACCCAAACATGTGCGGCTACGTTTGTCAGCAAAGGGATCAGACGTGTCCACTACAACCACTCCAATCATTAGTCCAAGTATTGTTAAAGCCGGGTGCGGCTTATAATCTCTTTGATCCACCCGGCACCGGCCGCCTGTGCGCCGTGTGTCCACGTCGTGGCACGTGTCTGAGGTGCGTGGCTTCTAATTGGCTACTGTGTTCCTCGCTGTCTCTCCTCCCCACCCTCTCACTCTCTTCGTCCCCCTCTCTATATCTTGATTTCTCTCTCACTTCCTCTATCTCTCTCTCTCTCTCTCTCTCTCTCTCCGTCTCTCTCTCTCTCCGTCTCTCTCTCTCTGTCTCTCTCTCTGTCTCTCTCTCTGTCTCTCTCCCTCTCTCTCTCTCTCTCTCTCTCTCTCCCTCCTACCCCGCGCATTCTCTCCTCTCTCCTTTCCTCCCTGTGTCTCCTTCACCCCACATCAGTCTCTCTATCTCTCTACCTCCCTCCCTCTATCTCTCTCCCTCTCTCAGTCTCTCATCCCCCGCTTCCTCCCTCTCCCTTTCTCCCCCTCCCTCTCTCAGTCTCTCTCTCTCAAGAGTTGAAATGGCAAACTCATTTGAGTAATATTTGCAAACTAGTATCAAAAAAATTGTACCTGTTATCTAAATTAAGGCATTACGCTGATTCTGCAGCACTCAAAATGTTCTATTACGCCCACATAATGCCTCATATAAACTTCGCATCGACACTTTGGGATAACTGCAGCGATGTTCATTTAAAAAGACTCAATTCCCTGCATCGCCGAGCTGCAAAACTTATTCTGCATGATTTGAATAGGTCCACGGATGATAAACTAAAGCTCTTGAATTTCCTCCCCTTGAAAGATCAGTTGACGTTAAACAAGGCTGTGTTCATGTATAAAATTCTAAATGACGACTGTCCTAAATATTTGCAATCACATTTCAAACATGCCACAAAAAGATATGGGTCCCAAAAAATCATCCCTCCTATACCTCGCATAGACCTCTACAAATCGAGCTTAGCCTTCTCAGGAGCGTTTCTCTGGAACTCCTTACCCCAACAGATAAGAAATGCAACTTCAGTGAAAATGTTTAAGAGACAGTCACGTTCACACATCATTCGTGAATGAAATGTCTTGTTCGATTGTTATTTTGTTAAACATTTTGTACTAATGTTAACGGATGTGTAGCTGATCGGAGCAACTTATTCCCAAATCCCAAATGAAAGGTATAACTATGTCAATGTAATTTTGTAATTTTTTGAGTTCTCCTTATGTAATTCCTTAAATGCACATTGTGTTGCATTCTGTACAATGTATTTCTGTATTTTATATGATTGAATTTATATTTGTAATGTGCGTCTGTCTTTATGTGTTGTATAAAGGACAGGTTGGAAGAATAGGCTTTGCCTAAAACCTTTATCCTTTTGTAATAAAGTTCTGAGTCTGAGTCTGAGTCTCTCTCTCTCCCCTCTCTCTCTCTCTCTCTCTCCCCCCTCTCTCTCCTCCCGCTTTTACCGAGGGAGTTCACTTTAGATTAACACAAAAGATAAGCGAAATTAAATCTTATGTTTGCTTTTTGAAAGGTGCAGTTTCAACCTCGCAGTTGACAAATAAAGCAGCTGATGTCCCTCCAACGCATTGTGACGAACCGCAGTCTCCACATCACACAGAAGGTCCGTAAAAGTATTTGGAAACTGAATGATTATTGTCTGCTTAGCGGTGTCGGTGTAGATCATTAAAGTTGTGTTTGTAATGTGGCATCCGGATACATTTCTTGATTTTTTAGTAATACAAAATAAGGTTAAAGCATTTAAACTGACATATACATGCCTATGCTTCTATCTTTTAATTGTATGGACGTATGTGTAAAATACATGTACTCGTCAAAACACAATAACAAGATTTGAGAATATATTGTGAGAAAAGCTGGTGTGATTCAAGATTAGTTAAAATATGGTGTGTTCATCCTCTCATATCAATCACGGAACGCTTCATTTAAAAAAAACCATTGCTGAATAGGTTCTCGGTATATGTTTTGAATTTTAATATTAATAACAGCTTATATTCAGAATGCGCCAAATGCATACAAGTTGGCTTTAACGCCTAAGAAGAGTCCAGAAAAGTCACCTATAACAGTCATGGTGAGGAGTAGAGGGATAGAAGGGGGGGGGGGGGGGGTAGGTGAGGGGTTCAAATCCCCCCTGCTGTTATTTAATTTTTGCTTGTAAGTGTATGAAACGTAAAAGACTCTTTCCTTATGAAAAACAATGGGAAGATGTGTTAGTGTCTGTAACAAAGGCAGAAGGTGTACACTAGTTGTTGCTTTTGAATTACGATACCTATGAAGGTATACAATACTGTTAGATCGTAAATACTGCATTGTTAAATAGTTGGGTGTATCTCCTTCAGGAAAGGATCGTCAAGTGAGATCGAGACAGATGATACATCAGATTCATCCTTTAACGTTGGAGAATGAGGAACCCAGTAATCCATGCGATTTAGAAATGTGTCCCTCCGAATCGGAAGAAGAGGGTAAGTTATTTAAAAGTGTTTGCACAGTTTGGAGGGAACGAGAGACGGACAGGAAGGGAGAGAGAGAGAGAGAGAGAGAGAGAGAGAGAGAGAGAGAGAGAGAGAGAGAGAGAGAGAGAGAGAGAGAGGGGGGGAGAGAGAGATGAGAGAGATATAAAGAGGGCAGCGAGAGAGGGAAGGGAGGGAGGGAATGAGAGAAAGAGGGATAAGGAAGGGAAGGGAGAAGAGAGAGAGAGAGAGAGAGAGAGAGAGAGAGAGAGAGAGAGAGAGGATGGGGGGGGGGACCGATAGATAGGGAGGGAGGAAGATATTGCATAGTCCAGAAGCCGTCTCATTTTGCGTCAAATATCAGGTGTGTGCATGCGGGATTTATTGTTTTCAAATCTGACAAATACCAGTAATCCTTTCAGAGAGAGAGACAGATAGACAGAGAGAGAGCAACACACAATACATAACAACTTCTTCAGCAGTAACTAGTGTCACATTCAGCCAGTTGTTGGTTGTGAATAATGATATTTGTGAAGGTGTACAATATTGTTAGAGTACTGTTTTGTAAAATAATTGTGTTTATCTCCTTCAGGAAATGATCGTCAAATGAGACCTAGAAAGAAGACACGTCTGAGTCAGCCTTTGGCGTCGGAGGATGAGGAACTCAGTAATCCATGCGATCCAGATTTTTGTCTCTCCAAATCAGAAGAAGATGGTAAGCTATATCACGAGCCTCTGGTGAGTGAGTTCCTTTGATATTCCCGTGGGTCTTGACTGAAATACAAGCCATATACAAATTCACGAGTGTCGTAACCTGTATATACCACGAAGATCTAAAAGACAACGTGTGACGGAAACATCAAGCTTTAGTTGTCTGTTCAGATGAGGGACCTCTGCACATACCTTATTCTAAAGGCACGTACGTCTGTTGATCTATGTCAAGTCGGTGCATAATGGTGGCTTGGTTGTCCCCGTCAGTTGAAAGCCTCTTACACGGATTTGACTGAATACCTAGTGGTTACACATGCATCTCCTGAGATCTTGGACACCTTCATCGTCTATAAGGCATACTGCACCGCAGAAGAGCTAGAAATACTCGCAAAATGCATCTAACAGCTTGTCCAGAGAACAATCATGTAGACTGATGTACCGATAAGCGCGTGTGTACCGAGCACGCCTGAAAGAAGGGAGGTCATGGTATACATATATATAAATATATATTCATACATCCAGTGCATATTAGTGTACCGTTTTGTTTTCTTATTATTTGTTCATGGGCTTAGACTCCCACGTTTACTCACGTTTTTAGCACGAGTGGATTTTTACGTGTATGACCGTTTTTACCCCACCATTCAGGCAGCATACGCAGATTTCGGGGGACATATTTGTACCAATTTTGCACAAAAGAGATAAAATGGTTTCACATAGTATAAAACAAAATTCGTTGTATTAAATAACTAATGCAAATTTCTTCTTTAAAAAATCAATTCTCATCCATGTGCAAAGTGATTCTACCAACAGACTGATGTTTGTAATTCCAATTAACCAACGCTAACATTAAAGCAGCTATTTTGGATTACAATATGTGGGCCAACGACATTAAAATGAGGTCACCTATCAGTGACATACATATCACGTCATTTATGTTAACATTTATTTCAGTTGGCTTTTTAGACCCTCTCCCTGCCGTCTTTTTAACAAACATGTGAGGTATCGAGACTAATTTAATATAATTCTACTTTATAATTTAAAACAATGATGCCTTCATTGTTGATTAGCTATTTATGAAAAAAATGACGACTTTAGCCTTATACGGAGTAGTTCTACGAATACTAACAATCTGTGATTCCGTTTCTTATATTTTTGTACTTTGATTAAATCATTAAAATGTTTTATTTTCAGGAGGTGACAGTGAAACTGAAAGCGATTGTGACAACCTTGATGGTAAGATGTTTTCCTTGTAGGCAAAAACAAAAGAGGTTTTAATATGGTAACCCGACCAACCTCTCTTTTTTTGCCGACGCTAAGTCTTTTCTTTTATTCTTGGGGAAATAAACAGATTTCTTTGAAAATCTAGCTTTAAAACAACAACGAAACCAACTTTTGTTCCACCCTGTTGCCCCTAATCCAACATTTGTATACCCCTGCTCTTCCTGGAGGAGAGGCGGGATCTCTATGCGTGTTTGTCTACAGCTTTACTCTGGATTTTGATAATTGTTGGTGTCGAGAATTAAAGAAAATATCAAATGTCCATCTAATGCACCTTGTACCAAAATGCGTGAATTCTCACCACTGTCACATGTATTTGGCATGATTTTAAACATCACCATCTTCTATGTGGGAAAGTACACGCACAATATTCACATATCAGTTATCTATGTTTGGTAATTTTCGATCTTTTCACACCAACATTCACATGATAAGCGTTGTGCGATCACTTACCGAGAGAATTAACTTGAGATTAACACAAAAGAGAAACGAAAATATATCTTATGTTTGCTTTTTGAAAGGTGCAGTTTCAACCTCGCAGTTGACAAATAAAGCAGCTGATGTCCCTCCAACGCATACTGACGAACCGCTGTCTCCACATCACACAGAAGGTCAGTAAAAGTACAGTATTTGGAAACTGGACGGCTGTCTGCTAAGCGGTGAACTTTGCTGTAGATCATGAAAGTTGTGTGTGGAATATTTTGTTGCCAATGCTATTCGTGGCATCCTGAATTTCCTGAATTTTTACTAATCAGATAATAAGGTTAAAACATTTAAACTGACAAATACATGCCTATGCTTCAAGTTGTATGAACGTATGTGCAAAATACATGTTCTCGTCAAAATACGATAACAAGACTGGAAAATATATTCTGAGAAAAGCTGGTGTGATTGGCTAATGTATTATGTGTATTTCCTCTCATATTAATCACGGACCTCTTCATGGAAAACATTCTGTGGAATATGTTCTCGGTATATATTTTGAATTGTGATAATAATAATAGCATATATTTAGAATGCGCAATGACCTTAAAGCGCTTACAACCGAACAGTTTAACTCAACATTAAAATTGATTTTTATTGATTTAGATTAAACCTCCATGAAGTATTGTGTGATAGCCAGGGTGTTATTCTAACCACCAGTCTTTATTTTGCAGACACAAACTACAGTTCAAATATATATCCCCTGAAAGAACCAACAGTGACAGGTAAGTTTTAACATTCTCTGTATGGCTATCGATTACTTCCTTTTAAAAGCATTTTTGTATGCTTTGTTGTAATATATTTAAAGGTACACCCTTTCATTAAATACTTTGTTCTTAGCCTCTGTTTATACGGACTGGAGTGGATTGTTTTAATAACGATTTGTTATGTTTTTCATATTGAATTTAAAGGTTTTCTTTTGCACTGTATCTCGATAAGTCTCACCAAGCTAATGCAATACAATCTTCAGTCAAGTACTGCTGACTTTATTCAGAACCTATAAAGTTTGTGTAAATACAAACATGCCAAGTCCTGCTTGAGTAACCCATGAGTCTACAAGGGTAGAAAACGAGAAACATGGAAAACCAACACAGTTGCATTTTTATTGATTCCATCTCACACGGCATAAATAAATCCCTGCGCCTTGAATATGTGCGCGATATAAATTGCATAAAATAAAAATAAAATAAAAAATAAAAATAAAAAAATCCCTGCGCTTAGAACTGTACCCACGGAATACGCGCGATATAAGCTTCATATTGATTGATAGATTGATAAATGTAAAACAATATTTGACTAAAATCCAACAGATGTCTGCGACTCAAAACACCGAAACTTATAGCTTGCAATCATAGCAAAACTATTGTTTAACAATTGTAGCTTGAAATACTTGGCATGGGAATTGTCTGCATATTGGCCCAAGTTTATCCTCGCAAAAAAAACCTGTATTGTCCCAACATCTCAACTTGTTGATATGAAATACATTGAGATTGGTTTTCATGATGTGTGCAGATTGGACATTCGAAGATCTTCCGGAGAGTGCCACGCTTAGAGCAGAGGACAATTCACAAATATTCATACGCAAAATAATAGCAGAAAATGTCAGGTCAAGAAACTCTCGACACGCATGTTTCTTTTGTGAGAAACTTGTGCATGAGATTCGAAAGCACATCCAACGTGTACATTCGCAGAACCCTGATGTGAAGCCGATTTTGAAAAATTCAAAACAACTAGATCACATCCGCAAACTTGGTGATGATCTTCACAATCGAGGAGTCGTCCAAAAAGGAAAGGGAGAACTGCTGCTGAACAGACGTCCAAAGTTCTCCTTCAACGTAGCTGATTTTGGACCCTGTCCCTGTTGTAGAGAGTGGTATGCTCTCTCCAATTTGAAGAGACATGTTGAGACGTGCTCTGGGGAAAAGTGCCGACAAAGTGAGGTATTGATTCAGAGCAAAAGGACTGATGGGAGACTGAACCCAGCGTCAAACACCATGAGAGATATAATGGTTAAATTGCGCGAAGGGGAGGTCAAAACTGTAATTGAAGAGGACCCTTTAATTCAGGAACTTGGTCACCATTGGTACGACTCACTGGTGTCCAACAAGCTTCAACGTGAAAAGTACGCTCGCAACTACATGAGACTTGTTGCGCGACTTCTCCTCAAATTGAGGAGTGAAACTGGTGAAACCAGCATGACAATGTCGGAATTTCTAACTCCCTCATTCTTTGACAGTATTGTCAAATGCTGCATACACCTAGCCCAACCAGACAACGAGGACTTTGAAGAAGCCAAAGCTCCTTCAAATCCTATCAAACTGGAGTTTGAAATTCAAAGACTGCTGGACATCAAATGGGCAATGCTCGTCAAGAAAGGTGCACCACAGGAAGCATTACAAGAAGTGACAAACTTAAGTAAGCTTTTTGAAAAGGAGTACTCCCGAAGAGTATCCAGAAAAGCAAAGAACATATTGACCACAAGAAACCTCACGGTATCACAAGATGTTCCAAACCCAGAAACCATTGAGAAGCTAACCTTATACCTTCGTGGTGAACTTGAGCGCTACAACAAAGAAGGGGATGGAGGCGAATGGACATTTGCCAAGCTTGCTGTCCTTGTCCAGGCACGGTTGATTCTTTTCAACAAGAGACGCTCATTTGAGCTAGACAGCATCTCGTAAGTTTACAGCCTGACTGTTTTGGGAAGTTGATTTACATTCATACATACCAACGTACACACACATATACATACATACATACATACATACATACATACATACATACATACATACACACATAAATACATACACACATACAATGTGACCCCGATTGTTTTTATGTATGACTAATAAAATGATAAGCAGAATTAATGGACATATGGTATACTAGAGATGTAATCCACATATGAATTATTTATCAATCTATATAGCTGTTCTGATAGACACGTTGGGGAATTCGGGGGCTGCGATTGGATGGTCTCACACCTTCGTGTTCGGCGATTATCAAAGCATACTGGTACGAAAGTTGCGTCATTTTTTGCGGATATCCAAAAGCATATTCGCAAAAACAAAGACGCGTGGTTTCGGTTTACCCATCAATACCACACGATGTTTCAATCGACAACAGCATACACTGACAATTTGAAATGTACTCGGCAATGTTTTTCAGCTTTACAGATGTCGATAGCATACCCTTTTCTGCTAACTTCCCCATGAAAGAGGACTAAATCAATTATTTACTGTCCCTAAACACCACAAAATGCCCAAAGTCAAAAGATATAGTTCAAACAGGGGGTTACAACATATTTTATGGAACATCCGTTTTTGTTGTGTGAGCTCACTGAGTTGCCGACTGAGAGTGAGACAAACTTTTGCATTCGGCTTTTTTAAAATTTTTGTTACCTCGTAACCAAATTCACACTGAATACCCCACTTCCCCTCTGAAGACGGTATTGATGATCGACCCATTGTACTAGAATTCATGTTTATAACCGTGCCGAGGTTGAAAAATTCGCTTCAGGACGAGACAAGTATACAATACCATTCACCCCAAAACTTCGCTGGCGCATGTGGGTTTTGCTCGCGTTGTTCGGATTAGCTGTTCCAATTATCTCTCCTCCTCCCCTTGTCGCGTCCTAGTTCTTCCTAGTTGTTTCTATTTTTCCGTTGATGTTATGTTTTGGTCTTCTTCATAAAAAGCTTTGTTCAAAATTAAAACACTCAAACTTCTTTTTGTTGCATACAAATGAACTACTCTCGAATGAACTAGTTCTCGCACTGCTTCAACAGCTGTTTTTCACTATCGAAATTTTTTAGTCTGCGCGAAACTAATGCGCATAAGAATCGCCGGGCGTCTGCTACACCTTGATGAAAGCATCGAAAAAAACCCGGTCATTTTATAAGTTTTGGAACAACAAATCAAGGTCAGAACAGCTATATAATCGCTATTGTGTTTTCAGCGTAGCAATAGGGTCCGGAGTCGCATTATACTTGTTCGAGTCTAAATATCAGACCCTATTGCTACGCTGAAAACACAATAGCTGTTAATTTTCTTACTCGAAGAAGAATATCATATTGAAAATGTATTAATGGAAGTTTTGCTATTGAAGAGTTGCATTATTTCTCATGTTAGGGTTTAATCCGCTCATACAAGTTCCATGGACAAAACATTGAAAATGTTTGCATGTAATCGAGGTGCACTTAGATCCCTGATTTTAATCCGTTAATCCGTTAATCCGTCGACAACAAATCGGGCCCTGTTTCTTGCAATCGTCATTGTGCTTCATATCATTGACACAATTTTATGACTGCCTTTCTATTTTATTTTCAGGCTCCACAACTATACTCATCGCCAAACCGGACTCAAGGAAATCGACAAATCCCTTGCGTCTGATCTCACCGCCATGGAGCAGGAACTGCTTGCCAACCAAGACATTATAACAGTTGTTGGCAAGGTATTGAAGTTAGCCGAAGGAGTTTAAAACTGGAGAAAAATATGAATAGATCCCTTCCAGCATGGTTTGACTATGTTCAAATTAGGTTGATTCCCTAAGATTTTAGTGTTGGGAAAATGTCCCCATCCGAGATCGGTAAAACCAAGTTGATACAGAAATGTAAATCTGGACATTTCCTGCAATAATTTAAATAGCAACGAATATCTGAACTACACATTTGTTGCATGCGTTCAATTTGTTTAGAATATATATATACTGTGTATAGACCGTTTTGAACTTGATGACCACTTTGTCTTACATTTTTCTCATGTGTCGTCAATCAGAATGCGCAGCCAGTCCCAGTGATCATCCCCAGTGATGCCAAGAAAGCCTTGGACCACCTTGCTGGGGAAAGAAACCGAAAAAAAGCTAGCATTCCAAAAGCCAACATTTTCCTGTTTGCAAGTACAGGTCAGTGTCAAATGTTAAGGAAAAGCGGGGCAAGAAAGCTAGTCAGCCCAAATATGTTAAAGGGATACTGTCTACGGGGCCATTTTGCCTTGTTTACGGCCGATTTGAGCAGAATGGATGATGTATATTGCTCAGCTGACCTAAATTAAAGCTATACCCTTGCCCTAGTTATCCCAAAGAAGTGTTATACACCCCAGGATGTTATACACCCCAGGAAGACATCTCAAAGGTGGCAACACAGAGCAGTCCCGATCGTATGAAGCTCTTGTTCGTGGAGACTTAATTGTTTTAATGGTCTTTGTGCGGAGTTCTCTCCCTGTACAGTCAGTATGAAGAACGATTGTTTTTTTCATGCTGAAATGGCCGTTAAAAGCATAGTTTTAAATATTTAAACTTCTTTCGGCCGTGAAACATTATTATATATATTTAGTTTAGAGTTGGATAGCACTAGTCTGGGGGTGATAGGAGAGAGTTTAACGTAGGGAAAGTAGCTTTGAGTTTAGTTATACATTATGATCTGAGATATGTTTAGCGACAATGCATCCCTCTATATAGGTACAATAATGACTTAGTGCGCGATTATAAAAACTGATTTGTTGGCTATTAGCAGACGCTTTTTAGTCGAGTTGCCCGTGGGTTATACTTTAGGGTATCTTCATTGATATACACAATATTTTTCAAATAATAAGATACAGTCAAATACCTTGTCACTCACAACTTCTCCTCAATATTGACATTGAGTCTGTCGATACTGAGGGCAACCTTTCTTTCAATTTTTAAGTTGTTAAAGGGATACTGTCTAACGGGCCATTTTGTCTGAAAATGACCCATTTACATTTAATTAAAAGGGTCAATAGACCCATGGTCTTTTTCTCCCAACCTGACCCCTGTCTTTCTACTCGTGTTTTAGGCCAGGGACCAAGAAGCACATATACGGCGCTTACAAAAGCATGCACGGATGCCAAGGTTGAGTCGTCAGTGAAGATCAACAGTCGCACCATGAGGAAATATTGTGCAACACTCACTCAGGTTGGCTTCCTAGCTTCTTGTGTTTTCACTGATTGGTAGTTTTAATGACACAACATATAACAATTTGATAAAAACAAAATTCTTTAAACTTGGTGCACACGACGGAAAATGTCTAATGTAATTACATTTGTATTTTAAAACTCACAATATCATATCAATTGCAGACCACCAGTGACTATTTTCGTTTTAACATGATTGCAGAATTCTGAGAATTCAATTTTGTTTCATTATAATATGCTGTTTCTGCTTTTTAACACATTATAGTTCTCATCATCTGTCCAGTTAAACTGGAAAATAATAGATACACTTGAGAATGCATTTATACATTATGGGTTATTTTCCTGTTTCACACACAGATGTTCAACCTTCAGCCTCATCAGAAGGCATGGTTGCTAAAGCACCTTGGCCACACCGAAGCTGTGCACAACAGTTACTACCAACAGATGAGTGGCTTGGTCGAGAAAGTGCATCTGACGAAGCTGCTTCTAATTCAGGATAGCAATCTGACGTCAAAATTCAAAGGCAAAAACCTGGAGGAGATACCAATGGAAGGTAAGTTCGTTGACAATGGTGTGTTGCAGTTGTACATATCAAATCTTGATTATATACACACACATCTCACACATGCTCAATCAACGAGGATCATCGACGGGTGGTGCTACTTAGACATTTAACGTGTACCACACTCAATACAGAAGTCACCTCACAGGCTTCATGTCTCACCCAGTCACAGTATACTGACACCAGTCCTATCACTAACCCCATAATGCCAGACGTCAGGCAAGCCGGTAGCTACTAGATTGCCAATTTGTAAAACGTCTTAAGTATGACTCCGCTGGGGGACGAGCCCACGACCTTCCGCTCACGAGGCGAACGCCTTAACCACTGGGCCACCGTGTTGCGGTTCATCTCACATCAACAGATGTCTTGGTGAAATAATCACTATGTACACCGGTTCACAGAGACAGCGTCTTCTAAATGCATACGCTATTCATAATAAAACCCAGCACAAAATCATGGAAAGATCTCACCAATACACAGTGAAGAAACCAGGGTAAGAATAGGGCACACAAACGAGACACCACTCCTTCTGTACAAAAAAGGCCTGAGTAAGCCTGGAGTTAACTAAACATGGTCCTAACAGCGGCCGTGTTCGACGCGTCCGACCGCGCCCGACCACAATTGTTCATACATACATACAGTATACATAGCTACATTGTATATGTTCGGTAACTTTATGGCATGCCCTGGCGTTATGTGAAGTTTCAATCCATAACAATGACAAATGATATGTGTATGGTACATATTAGAATAGCGATCGTACTCGTATAAACTTCGGCTGCGGTGACGTAGCAAATGACAAGTGCCCAACAAGTTTTTGTTTGTTTGTTTGCTTAACGCCCAGTCCACCACGAATGGGTTATTTCAGGGCGGTGCTGCTTTGACAGTTAACGTGCGCCACACACAAGACAGAAGTCGCACCCAGTCACATTATTCTGACACCGGACCAACCAATCCAAGCACTAATCCCATAATGCCAGACGCCAGGCGGAGGAGCCACTAGATTGCCAATTTTAAAGTCTTAAGTATGACCCGGCCGGGGTTCGAACCCACGACATCCCGCTCACCGGGCGGACGCCTTATCACAAGGCCACCGTGTTGCGGTTGCCCAACAAGTCGTCAGTCTGCATTACAGCATTAGTGCTATACATGTAATGTACTTTTTAAAGTGGTCAATACCTTTGTCATTTCAATGTCTTTTTTTTCTGTGCAGATATCATCAGAGTTTCTGATCAGCAGAGGACCACCACTCCAACAACAGCAGCCACTGACGAATCCACTGACTGGCACGCTACAACATCCACTGACAGAAAGTCAACCTTCTCATCAAACGAAGACTCACACAGATCTCAGAAAGGCCATCATGGCAAAGATATGAGCCAGAGGAGAAAGTGGTCAGATGAAGAGGAGGCAGAGCTGTTGCAGTTTTTTGAAACACATTTTCAGAATCATACCGTCCCCAAGAAGCCAGAAGTGAATGCTGCGAGAGACAGGAGTTTTGAATTGGAAGGTTCCATCTGGCAACGTGAGTGGCGGTTGATAGTCCAAAAGATTTCAACCGAAAACAGAAAGTCGAAACGCAAAGTGTAGGTTTACATTGTTACTTTCGTGTAAATGATGGGTGTTGACTATATCTGCCTCTTTTAAACCAGACTACTCAATCGGTCATAGGGCCTTAGTTTACTCTGTATTATGAGAATTTGGTCGCGTTTATTGAACACACATGTGTTATATAACAAACAAAATTGCTCTGTTATTCATTTAATCATCCATTGTTTTTCTAAATGAATTGTTCGGTCGTCTGATCGTGTACATGATTGGGTGTTGACCATATCTATTTATTTTGAACCTGACTACTGAATCGGTCATAGCGCCTCAGTTTACTCAGTAATATGTGAATTTTGTCGCGTTTATTGAACACACATGTGTTATATAACCAACAACATTGCTCTGTTATAGATTTTATCATCCATTCTTGTTCGTTAAATGCACTATTCAGTCGTCAGATCGTGTACATGATTGGATGTTGACTATATATCTGCCTATTTAGAACCAGACTACTCAATCAGTCATAGCGCCTTAGTTCAGGGCCGGACCAGTACGTTTTTTTTTGGGGGGGGGGGGGGGCTAAAATGTTGAAGCGGGGGTCCGGGTCCGCAGAAGGCCCCCGGTGGGTCGAGGGGCGAAGCCCCCGTGGGGGTATGTGGGCAAAGCCCCCATAAGGTGAAGAAATGTTAACATTTATACATGAAAAATTATCCTATTCTTGCACAAAAAAGTCATTTAAATAATGAAATAGCACCACCAGAAATTTAACATATTAACTACCTAAGGTCAACAATGGGCCAGAATCGTTTGAATGGACTGGCCCTGCATGCTTTGACAATACACAAACTCAAACAATGGCTTGCGCAATGCACGTAGAGAGCTTTATCGTTTTCTTGCAGAATGCGGGCCTGGACTCTCTTGAATGTTCCAGCCATGTTGGCAGAAACCATCATATCCTTGCCCTCTAATGTTCTCAACTTCCAGTGCCCAATCCCGAAGACACTTTTTGCAATATTATTATTATTAAGCTCTCTCTCTCTCTCTCTCTCTCTCTCTCTCTCTCTCTCTCTCTCTCTCTCTCTCTCTCTCTCTCTCTCTAATGTTCTCAACTTCCAGTCTCCAATCCCGAAGACACGTTTTGCAATATTATTATTATTAAGCTCTCTCTCTCTCTCTCTCTCTCTCTCTCTCTCTCTCTCTCTCTCTCTCTCTCTTTTTTTTTTTTTGGGGGGGGGGCTGGGTGGGGGGCTAAAGCCCCCCCCCCTCTCGTCCGGCCCTGTAGTTTACTCAGTAATATATGAATTTGGTCGCGTTTATTGAACACACATGTGTTATATACCCAACAGCATTGCTCTGTTATAGATGTTATCATCCATTCTTTCGCTAAATGCACTATTCAGTCGTCAGATCGTGTACATGATTGTGTTTTGGCTATATCGGCCTCTTTTTAACCAGACAACCGATCGGTTATAGCGCTTTAGTTTACTCGGTAATATGTATTGTGAATTTTGTCGCGTTTATTGATCACACATGTGTTATACAACTAACAACATTGCTCTGTTATTGATTTTATCATCCATTATTTCGCCAAATGCGCTGTTCAGTCGTCAGATCGTGTACATAATTGGGTTTTGACTATATCTGCCTCTTTTAAACCAGACTACTCAATCGGTCATAGCGCCATTTGGCCCATAGTTTACTCAGTAATATGTGAATTTGGTCGCGTTAATTGAACACACATGTGATATTGTTACACGACACTTGAAATTGCCACAATTCTCAAATGCCGTATAGTTGTGTGTTATTTATTCTACGTCGCCCGTCTTCGCAGCAGCAGAAAACAACTCGTCAAGTTGAGTTCGAGGATTTTTTCAGCATTCCATACATACAACTGAGGGCCCCAAAGGGTTTAAAATCGTGATCGTGATTCGCGGTTTTTGACCTTTCTGTGACCGTGATTGCCGAAATTTCCATTTCTGTGATCGTGATAGGACTTTGCCCGTGATCCGTGATGACAAAAAAATCAAGTCTCGTGATCGTGATCGTCATTTGTTTTCGTGATCGTGATGGGCATTATTGCAAAGCATTTTATTTTCAACGTACATTTTTCACAGCTGTATCACTCTATGGTCCTCTATTCGTCAAGGTGTTCGTGATCGTGAAAACAAAAATCAAGGTAACTGTGATCGTGAAAGCTAAAATTTCCCTTCCCGTGATCGTGATGATACCCCCCCTTTGGGGCCTTCACAACT
>NW_027128039.1:30000-42500 GCF_037325665.1 Littorina saxatilis
AGGGAATGGGGAAAGCATTATATTTTTTTTTTATAGAAACGGGGTCGAGGTACACATTTTGAAGCACGTGCGTTTTGACTTCGGAACCGTTATGTATCTGTAGCTTGTCACTCTTCGGCTCGGATACAAAAATCCCTGAAGATTAGACTTATAGGATTCTTATGTCTTGCGCGATGTCCCCTCCCCCCCCTCCCCCCTATTTTTTTCGCCCATGAAAAAAGTACTTTTTTGTAAAGAGGTGCTCGAACGTGTATGGTATCATCTTCTGGAAACTATTGGCGTTATTTTTTCCTCGATTGATGTCAACCCTTTTATGGAGTCTTGAAGCCGAGAAAGCAATAACACCATTTTTTAGCTTCTTCAATTCGGGAGACAAGGAAAGCAAACTTTCAGACTTGTTGTTAACGCTTTATTTTATAAACATTTTGTAATCCTTGTTTGAGCAACAAAACAGTAAACTGTAAACAAACTTGTCAAAACATGTTCTGATCAGTCTTTGCTCTCTCTCTCTCTCCACTGACTTTGACGTCTTTACCTTGATCAAATAAAAATTTGTTTCACCCAGATTAGGCAGGGGCGGACGAGGGGGGGGGGGGGTTCTGGGGTTTCCGGAAACACCCCCCCCCCCCCAGCCAAAAAATAAAAATATTTTTGTGTGTTTTTTTGGGTTGAGTTCCAATTTTTGGGGTATTAATCAGTGACAAAATCTGCTGCCTGAAACTGGTAATGATCATCCTCAGAATGCACCAGATTGCACCATTTTGCATCCTTTTTTTCAAAATTTTCCGGGGGGCATGCCCCCGGACCCCCCTAGCAAGCTAGGCTCTTCGCGCCGTCGGCTCAGCGCTTCGCACCTTCACACCCATATCTTCACAATATACTTTTGGAAACCCCCCCCCCCCCATAAAATGAACTGATCCGCCCTTGTTAGGGATGAACCGCATTATCTTCTTCGTCTTCTCCTTACACCCCAATCACACACAGACGCCGCTTCTACTACGTTGTAAAATTGTTCGAGAGCATGGCCAATCGTGAGCCAAACGTGGGAGGATCTCCATGAGCGTGGTTTGATCGGGATGCGGTTGGGAAGCTGCACACTCTCCCCACGCTTGCACAAAAGCTGGGTCGTGGCCTACAGAAAGCGTGACAAAGTCTTATTAAGAATGTAGCGGGAACACCATTATCGTACAAGCATCGTGGTGAGATTTATGTGGTCGGGATACAACCACCATCAGGTCCGTTCATCTTCGAAGGTGGGGTATTATCGCCGTCAAAATCCAGCACATGGCAAATTAAAACAAGTCGCGTAAGGCGAAATTACTATATTTAGTCAAGCTGTGGAACTCACAGAATGAAACTGAACGCACTGCATTTTTTCACAATGACCGTAGTCCGCCGCTTGTGCATAACGGAGTGAAACTGACGAGCCTGTTCAGCGCGGTAGTGGTTTCGCTGTGCTGCATTGCACGCTTTTCTGTACCTCTCTTCGTTTTAACTTTCTGAGCGTGTTTTTAATCCAAACATATCATATCTATATGTTTTTGGAATCAGGAACCGACAAGGAATAAGATGAAATGGTTTTTAAATCGATTTCGGAAATTTAATTTTGATCATAATTTTTATATTTTTAATTTTCAGAGCTTGTTTTTAATCCAAATATAACATATTTATATGTTTTTGGAATCAGGAAATGATGTAGAATAAGATGAACGTAAATTTGGATCGTTTTATACAAAAAATGTATTACAATTTTCAGATTTTTAATGACCAAAGTCATCAATTAATTTTTAAGCCACCAAGCTGAAATGCAATACCGAAGTCCGGCCTTCGTCAAAGATTGCTTTACGAAAATTTCAATCAATTTGATTGAAAAATGAGGGTGTGACAGTGCCGCCTCAACTTTTACAAAAAGCCGGATATGACGTCATCAAAAGTATTTATCGAAAAAAAGAAAAAAACGTCCGGGGATATCATTCCCAGGAACTCTCATGTCAAATTTCATAAGATCGGTCCAGTAGTTTGGTCTGAATCGCTCTACACACACACACGCACAGACAGACACAGACACACACAGACACAGACACACACACACACACACACACACACACACACACACACACACACACACACACACACACACACGACCCTCGTCTCGATTCCCCCTCTATGTTAAAACATTTAGTCAAAACTTGACTAAATGTAAAAACGACATCAAGACTGTACTGCGCCACGACCCGGCTACGCTTGTTTTGTGCAGTTCAAAATAAAGCGTAGGGAGAGCGTGCAGCTTCCCGATCTAGTAGATCCGACCCGGACCAAACCACGCTCATGGAGATCTTGCCACGTTTGGCCTACGATTGGCCACGCTTTCGGACACTTTTCTGTCGTAGCAGAAGCGTCGTCTATATTATGTGACTAGGGTATTAGTGTCATGTGCTTAATTTTGACGGCGATATGCCCCAATTTGATAACTTTTTCAGATCGGCGTGATCGGCATGTAACTAATGGTCGTGGTAAGGACGCAGCGCTGTGTGACGTGACCCTTACCATGGATGTCGTTGGGCCTCTTCAGTTGGCAAACTTCCGAAAATTGCCGATACATTCGTGTACATTTCGTCCCATTCTCCGGATTAAATAATCTTATAGCAACATCCCTGCATTACACACACTCTAATCAGGCCGCTTTACTTTCTTCATTTTCCTACAATAAAAGAAGTGGTTCTGTTACCCTTACAACCTGTCTAGGCTTTAATCTTGCCGTCTACCTTTTTCTTCTTTTCTGTTTTTCTTCGTTTTCTTTTCTTTGTTGTTGTTGTTGTTGTTTTAGGGTTTTACACAGAAAATAGCACTCTAAGAAAAAGAAGAAGAAATGTGCGGGCTAAAAAAGACTTTGCGAAAAGAAAAAGGAAAGAAAGTCTCTCTCCGCCTACGCCTTTTCCGGTATCCGGCGAGACTGTCTCATTTAGGTTTCATTGGGAAAAACAAGACACAACCTCATCCTAAAAGGGCTGCATGAGAAGATCTTCTCGTCTCCATTTGTAAAGTTACAGTGCAATGCAATTACGGCTTCTTGTCCTTAATTAAAGCAGCAGTGTCCGACCGCTCCCATTCTTTTCTTCTTCTTTTTTTTTCTTCTTCTTTTTTACGCATCTAATCTGTAATGGTCTTTATTTATTCCAGCTCATATGTTTGCATCTCAATTTCAAAAGATTATTTCAGGAAAGAGGTGCAGGAACTAGTTATCATGTTTTGTGATTTTTAAGGAATTTGTTACTTTTTTGTGACCACACTGAAGTCTCAAATGCAACAACAATCCCCGCCCCCTTGCAAAATTGGAGTTTTACTTCAAAGCAGAAATTAAAATCATGAACAAAGAGCAACAGAGGAGACACAGGCTTTAATCAAATCAGTCATGCCAACGTAACAATGGCTGATCTTTGTTTTGTTTTCTTTGTGTGAGAGTCGATTTCTGCTTGTAACACGTAACAAAATACTTCGCATAACCATCGCTGTGAAGTTCAACTTTTTCACCCACGCTACTCTGCCTTGGCTTCTCTTCTTCCTCTTCTTTTTCAATATCAATCAGTCAATATGAGGCTTATATTGCTATTTCATATGTTACGTGGATTTCCATTGGTCAATTGGGCAAAACTGAGCTCAGTGCAAAAGTGATATCGACGACATTTCCGTCGATATCAGTTTTGATATCGACGACCTCTTTATTGCTTCCCCACTTCAAAAACAAAAACACCTACATTTAAAAACAAACAAATATATGAAAATGTAATTATCCCAGAATTTAGTTGAGCAAGTGACTAAAGACTTTTTGAAAGAAAAGACATTTTGAAATACTGAAAAGTACAAGAAAAGAGTGAACAAAAAGAAATAATAATCAGAGGGAGGGATATGGAACAGCCAAACCTGAGACAAATACTTTTGTAATTTCTTTACAGTAAATACAAAATGTCCAGAGAATTAGCAATATATCTAACATTGACTGACTGTGTGACGATATCTTCTGCTATTGGTCTGTTTCGACAGTGATATCAAAATCTCGACCTCCGGTCTTGATTTTGATATCACTGTCTCAACAGACCATAGCAGAAGATATCATCACACAGTCCGTCAATATTGGGTAATATCGCGCGTATTCCGTGGGTACAGTTCTAAGCGCAGGGATTTTGTTATTTTGTTATTTTGTTATTTTATGCATTTTATATCGCGCACATATTCAAGGCGCAGGGATTTATTTATGCCGTGTGAGATGGATTTTTTTTTTACACAATACATCACGCATTCACATCGGCCAGCAGATCGCAGCCATTTCGGCGCATATCCTACTTTTCACGGCCTATTATTCCAAGTCACACGGGTATTTTGGTGGACATTTTTATCTATGCCTATACAATTTTGCCAGGAAAGACCCTTTTGTCAATCGTGGGATCTTTGACGTGCACACCCCAATGTAGTGTACACGAAGGGACCTCGGTTTTTCGTCTCATCCGAAAGACTAGCACTTGAACCCACCACCTAGGTTAGGAAAGGGCATTTTGAACTCAAAGCCATGACGTTCCCTACACAAGGCTTTGAAAACGAACGGATAAGGGGCGTAACTCCTTAGTCATATTACAGTTGAAAATTCAAAGCGGGTCGGCTTCACTTAATTTTTTGGCATCAGAGGCTTGACATAAATTAGGAAAACAAATGGTTGGACCCATCATGGACCAACTAAAACGCTGTAGGGCAGAATTAATATTTTGATGGTATTTTTCAACGTTCTCAGCGTCACTGCAGGAAGTCGTTTCGATTCATTCAAAGATGCAAAGATTTTCGTTGTTGATACAAAGGGACTTGACTCTCACTTTCTGCACGCTGAGAACGCCACTTCCTGGAGTGACGCTGCAGTGTGTGTGTGTGTGTGTGTGTGTGTGTGTGTGTGTGTGTGTGTGTGTGTGAATGTGTGTGTGTGTGTGTGAATGTGTGTGTGTGCGTCTGTCAGTTGAAAATGTTTTACGTTTTCTATATCTAGACAGATCAACACAAATTGGGTGACCGTCGCTTTAATGTCCCACTTGTCCACCCACGTCGTAAAGTCTGGCTCTCACTTTGACTTCACGATATTATACGCTCTTCTGGAGCCGGATTATGGGCTAAACGCAGTTGCTCAATCTTCTTCAATAGACGATTTTCGGAAATAACTCCGTCGGGTTTGTAGGGGTTGTGGAAGAGTGAATGCCCTTGCCAAAACCTCTGACAAACATTGGAGAGGTCGATCACTAGCGAGGGGTGTGTCTGAAACACCTGGATCGGAGAACGTGTTTCCGACAGACCCCTCGCTAGTGATTGGCCCCTCCAAGGGTATTCACTCTTCCACAACGTATACACACCCGACGGAGTTAATTTTGGAATTCTTCGATTTCAGGGGCTGTGGCTTTAAAAGATGTAATCGTTCACTCACGCTGGAGGTCAGCTTTTCCTGTACGATATTATGCTTTTCTCTAGAAGGTTTGATTAACATGCTAATGGGCAGAATATACCTGCGCAGTTTCAACGGCACAGACGACGCACGGCCTATTATTTATGTCGCGATAGGGATTATGACGAGTACTTGGCCTGTTTTCCTTTCATGCAACGTGTAGCGGGCTGGGATCAGCTGCAGTGCGTCGTCGGTTCTGCTGAAGTTACATATGTGAGCAGAGCCCCTAATTAAACGCTGTTGCTCGGCTGACCTAAGTTGCAGTGTCGGTGGCAGGGGCTGTCGCTTTAACAGATGCAATCGTCCACCCACGCTTGGAGGTCAGCGTTTCTTTGGGTTTCCACAATCTGACATTTTTCCTCTCCAATCTGATTATACAAGCTTGAACACAGTTCCTCGCCCGATCCTGACTTCAATGATACGTTCAATTGCAGGGGGTGGAGATTGGGGAAGGGTAGAATGTGGGCGGAGCAGGGGCGGATCACATCATTTTTAAGGGGGGGTTTCCACACATCTTTTGGGGACAATTCGACGACGCGAAGCGTTTAGTTGAGGGAGCCAAGCGTTTGAACCTCCTAGGGGGGTCCGAGGGCATGCCCCCCCGGAAAATGTTGAAAAAAACCAAGGAAAATGAAGCAATCTGGTGCAATCTGAGCCAAGAAACTTCCCCCAATATACCTTCCAAAAAGTAAATTTGAGAAGACAAAATAGGATCTAAACAAGGACAGTTGACCGGCCTGGGGGCATGCCCCCCCCCCCCCCCCCCCCCCTGGGAAAATGTTGATAAAAATCAAGAAAAATGGAGCAACCTGGTGCAATCTGAGCCATCATTTTTGATTTTTTGTTCTCCTTTCATTTTTTTTGGGGGGGGGGCTAGGGGGGGTTTACGGAAACCCCGGGACCCCCCCCCCCCCCCCTGGATCCTCCCCTGCGGAGGGGGGGGGTGTAGGGGAGGGGCGGGGGCTGTTCGGGCAATTGACCGAAGATGATATAAGTAAGAGGGTATAGTTATGAAACGAATTTGTAATCAAATCAGGTTATCAATCAAAGGATATAGTGTTAGTGTTTGTATGTGTGTATATATGTGTGCGGGTGTATGCTTCTAATTTGTTTTCGCGGTGTGACGTTTTCCTCTGCAGTCAGATTACAAGCCCGATCTTGTCTTTAAATTCGATTACAGTGTCAATGGAAATAGATTGCGGATGTGTGGGCAAAGAGGAGCTAAGGGTTGGAGGGGGGGGGGGCAGAGAATAGGGGATAGTTGGTGGGTTGTTGTTCTATTTCTATGGCATTGTCAAAGACAAGATATGTGACCCTCCACCACGAAATGAGTCGCATGTCACCTAGCGCGGTTCTGCGCTAGGCTCAATAAATGTCCGGGGAGTGTCTGGTAACAGTGTGAGGGTCACCTTAGTCACAGGCTTATAACTCAAACAGTTTTTGCTTTTTTCTAAAACGGTTTTCACCACTGGATAGAGCATAAACAACTCTCTAGAAAAATGTAAAAATATGAAAATCATGCAAAGGTGACATGCGACTCATTTCGTGGTGGAGGGTCACATATATGGCACATGTTAGGAGGGAAAAAAGTGGATCATGTGGGAGGAGCCGGGAGGACTAGGGGGCGGTGAAGGGATGTTCACGGTTGGGTTTGGGTGTGCTGTTCAAGAATTTATTGATGTCGGTCATTTGGGAAAAACATCATGTTCTGCAGTATTTTGTCAAAGGACGTGATCAAAGTGTTGATGACACATTGTAGGTTGGCATGTTCAGGCGACACGAGAGGAAAGAGAGAGAGAGAGAGAGAGAGAGAGACAGAGAGACAGAGAGACAGAGAGACAGAGATACAAAACAGAGACAGATACACTGTTACAGACTGTTTGGTAGATATGTCTGGCAACAAAAAACCATGCACACAAAATAGAACCTACTCTGTCTCGCAAACATCAAATAATAGACGTCATTAGCAGTTCTGTTAATGCAAATAACCGCGTTGATATTTTTTTGCTTGCAAACAAAAAAGTAAATAAGAACGAAAGACAAATACGGCGTTTCTTAATTTGACACCAAATGACCCCCCGACACAAATTTACCACCCAAAAAATATGAAAACAGAGACAACCTGCCAACTATCTGTCAAGCATAATAAAGCGATACATCCTAATTTCTTTGCGATTTCAAGCAAAAATTTGCCTTATTTTTATTTGAAATGGAAATCTCTCGATTAGGATTGACGGGTAATTTCGTGTGCGCCAAGTTATGTGCATGGGTGTTTGCTTTAACTCGTTTAAATATTATAAGAACCCAAGCATTTTCCGACTCAGCTTGCTTTTAGCATCACCTCAAGAAACTGTTGTCAGAAATGTATCCCTGTATTTGTATAAAGCCTTTAAATTAAGAGATGTTGTAACCTCCTATTTGATGACACAACCATTTGTCGAGGATAGCGTAGGCACCCGGTCTGCTCCCCGCCTAAAAAAGGCCAGTGCCATTCCGTCTTCGAGGGACTGCGTGGGTTTCATTTCGGAGTTTTCCTTCTCCTAGACGAGTTTCCTTCCATGGGTATAGTTATGAAACGAATTTGTAATCAAATCAGGTTATCAATCAAAGGATATAGTGTTAGTGTTTGTATGTGTGTATATATGTGTGCGGGTGTATGCTTCTAATTTGTTTTCGCCGTATGACGTTTTCCTCTGCAGTCAGATTACAAGCCCGAGCTTGTCTTGAAATTCGATTACAGTGTCAATGGAAATAGATTGCGGATGTGTGGGCAAAGAGGAGCTAAGGGTTGGAGGGGGGGGGGGGGGCAGAGAATAGGGGATAGTTGGTGGGTTGTTGTTCTATTTCTTAGGGTCAAAGACAAGATATGTGACCCTCCACCACGAAATGAGTCGCATGTCACCTCGCGCGGCTCTGCGCTAGGCTTAATAAATGTCCGGGGAGTGTCTGGTAACAGTGTGAGGGTCACCTTAGTCACAGGCTTATAACTCAAACAGTTTTTGCTTTTTTCTAAAACGGTTTTCACCACTGGATAGAGCATAAACAACTCTCTAGAAAAATGTAAAAATATGAAAATCATGCAAAGGTGACATGCGACTCATTGCGTGGTGGAGGGTCACATATATGGCACATGTTAGGAGGGAAACAAGGGGATCATGTGGGAGGAGCCGGGAGGACTAGGGGGCGGTGAAGGGATGTTCACGGTTATTTTGGGGTGTGCTGTTCGAGAACTTATTGATGTGGGTCGTTTGGGAAAATCAGCATGTTCTGCAGTATTTTGTCAAAGGACGTGATCAAAGTGTTGATGACACATTGTAGGTTGGCCTGTTCAGGCGACACGAGAGGAAAGAGAGAGAGAGAGAGAGAGAGAGAGAGAGAGAGAGAGAGAGAGAGAGAGAGAGAGAGAGAGAGAGAGATACAAAACAGAGACAGATACACTGTTACAGACTGTTTGGTAGATATGTCTGGCAACAAAAAACCATGCACACAAAATAGAACCTACTCTGTCTCGCAAACATCAAATAATAGACGTCATTAGCAGTTCTGTTAATGCAAATAACCGCGTTGATATTTTTGTGCTTGCAAACAAAAAAGTAAATAAGAACGAAAGACAAATACGGCGTTTCTTAATTTGACACCAAATGACCCCTCGACACAAATTTACCACCCAAAAAATATGAAAACAGAGACAACCTGCCAACTATCTGTCAAGCATAATAAAGCGATACATCCTAATTTCTTTGCGATTTCAAGCAAAAAATTGCCTTATTTTTATTTGAAATGGAAATCTCTCGATTAGGATTGACGGGTAATTTCGTGTGCGCCAAGTTATGTGCATGGGTGTTTGCTTTAACTCGTTTAAATATTATAAGAACCCAAGCATTTTCCGACTCAGCTTGCTTTTAGCATCACCTCAAGAAACTATTGTCAGAAATGTATCCCTGTATTTGTATAAAGCCTTTAAATTAAGAGATGTTGTAACCTCCTATTTGATGACACAACCATTTGTCGAGGATAGCGTAGGCACCCGGTCTGCTCCCCGCCTAAAAAAGGCCAGTGCCATTCCGTCTTCGAGGGACTGCGTGGGTTTCATTTCGGAGTTTTCCTTCTCCTAGACGAGTTTCCTTCCATGGATGATGAGCCTCCTCTACCCTCGTTTTGAATTCAGAGTGGTCTTCTCTTAGGATAGCTGCCTGCCAGGGTTGACGAGCCTATCCTGCCCGGCTATTTGACCCATAGCTGGAGGTTGGTTCGTGGGCACCTGGGCGTTTCCACACACCGGTGGGCCCGCATGCCGCACGTCTAGGGGCCAACCTCCTCCGAGTCCTTGTAGTCTAGCCTGGGGCCTTGCGGTACCCAGTTTACGCCTGTCGCCGCGATGGAGGCACTACATAGGGCTTGTTGTGGAGAGGTTATTGTACTGGCAGGAGAGACTGACGCATTCTGCTCTCTTTTCGCATTGTCCTAAAAAGGACAGACGGTGCTAGCCAGCGGTGAGGGCTGAAAGCGAGAAGTGACAAGCACAAGACACTTCGCCAACACACTAGACACGTCACACAACCGTTTGGCAGGCACCTCCTATTTGAATGCCGTGTAATTTATGTGTTGTGCGATTATTATTTTGTACCTTTTTTGTGTGCACCTGTTGAGTTTAATTTATATGCAATGTGAACCGTTTGTTCACACCCCTTCATAAGGGGCTATGGCCTATTGAATAAACTATCTGCGTCTGCGTCTGCGTCTCTCTCTCTCTCTCTCTCTCTCTCTCTCTTCTCTCTCCCTCTCTCTCTCTCTCTCTCTCTCCCTCTCTCTCTCTCTCTCTCTCTCTCTCTCTCTCTCTCTCTCTCTCTCTCTCTCTCTCTCTCTCTCTCTCTCTCTCTCTCTCTCTCTCTCTCTCTCTCTCTCTCTCAAGATACAATCTTTGTTAAAACACAGAATACTTCTAGGTTACAATAGTTCAGCCAGAAGGATGATCATCACAAAAGACGCAGTTCATTTACAAACTGTTGATGCGAAGAAGAACAAGTCGCGTAAGGCGAAAATACAATATTTAGTCAAGTAGCTGTCGAACTCACAGAATGAAACTGAACGCAACGCAACGCAGCAAGACCGTATACTCGTAGCATCGTCACTCCACCGCCCGTGGCAAAGGCAGTGCCCGTGGAATTGACAAGAAGAGCGGGGTATTCGTTGCGCTGAGAAGGATAGCACGCTTTTCTGTACCTCTCTTCGTTTTAACTTTCTGAGCGTGTTTTTAATCCAAACATATCATATCTATATATTTTTGGAATGAGGAACCGACAAGGAATAAGATGAAAGTGTTTTTAAATTGATTTCGAAAAAAAAATTTTGATAATAATTTTTATATATTTAATTTTCAGAGCTTGTTTTTAATCCGAATATAACATATTTATATGTTTTTGGAATCAGCAAATGATGGAGAATAAGATAAACGTAAATTTGGATCGTTTTATAAATTTTTATTTTTTTTTACAATTTTCAGATTTTTAATGACCAAAGTCATTAATTAATTTTTAAGCCACCAAGCTGAAATGCAATACCGAAGTCCGGGCTTCGTCGAAGATTACTTGACCAAAATTTCAACCAATTTGGTTGAAAAATGAGGGCGTGACAGTGCCGCCTCAACTTTCACGAAAAGCCGGATATGACGTCATCAAAGACATTTATCAAAAAAAAGAAAAAAACGTTCGGGGATTTCATACCCAGGAACTCTCATGTCAAATTTCATAAAGATCGGTCCAGTAGTTTAGTCTGAATCGCTCTACACACACACACACACACACACGCACGCACACACGCACATACACCACGACCCTCGTTTCGATTCCCCCTCCATGTTAAAATATTTAGTCAAAACTTGACTAAATATAAAAAGAAGTTGAAAGAAGAAGAGGAGGATACGGAGGAGCAGCAGGGAGAACGGGGGGGGGCGGGAGAGGGGAGGGAAGAGCAGCAGCAAGAACAACAAGAGCAGCAGGAGCTGTAACACCACCACCATCAACAACAACAACAATAACAATAACAACAACATCAACAACTACACCAACAACAACAGGCACGACGAAGACGCCACCACCACCACCACCAACAGCACTACCACCACCCGACCTCAGCAGCAGGGACATTTTCAATTGATGTACGATTCTACATAGTTAGTGTCTCTCACTGTCTCAGATACTTTATAATTTCTTGTCGTCTTTGTCTCTTTCTTATCTTTTTGCTTTTTATATCTGTTGTTGTTGTTGTTGGTGGTGGTGGTGGTGGTGGTGGTGGTGGTGGTGGTGGAAGTGGTGGTGATCGTGTTGTTGGTGTTGTTGTTGGTGTTGTTGTTGTTGGTGTCGGAGGTGGTGGTGGTGGTGGTGTTCTTGTTTTTGATGTTGCTGCTGCTGCTGCTTTGGGGTTTGATAATTATATATTTGTCGTTGTTGGTTTGTTCCTGTACCGTGTTCAGAAGAGAAGAAGACATTCACATCCATGTGACTGTCATCTCAGACAAGTTGTACACATTTACGATATTACAGTTTTTACTTGTCCTCTCTTGGCAACAGAAATAGATTGTTCTACGAGTTGCTTTTTGATTCGAAGTCTGTCAACACCGTCTCAAGATTTATTCATACCCAATCATTTTTTTTTTCTTCTAGGCTTTCAGTCATCAAATAATGTTTCTTTGCGTGGGCAGTGTGTGTATGAAAATAGAACTTTACAAAAATGTTCCCCAAAAAATCCAAGCCGTTATTTTTACTTTCAAGACCATTTTCATTTTTGAGTGAAGATTGCTTTCTTTATATTAATGTTCTTCTCGATGACAGAGGAGAGGGGAGGAGAAGGGGGAGGGTTGGTATTAAACGTAAGAAATAAGAGGTGATGATGAATGGAGACAAAAGAAACAGAGTAAAAGATGAGACAAAAAGAAGTCTAATAAAGCGAAGAAGATGAAAGGAAGTCGGGAAAGGGGAAGGGGAGTAGGGGCAGGGAGGGGCAGGGAGGGGCAGGGAGGGGCAGG
>NW_027128040.1:0-14334 GCF_037325665.1 Littorina saxatilis
CCCCCATCCCCCTATCAAACCAGCATGTGTTTTCTCTTTACACAGTCACTACTTTTACTATAGTAAGTACATACCAAGACACTCGAGTCTTGGAGTGTTCGGAAGACCGCGGCCAAGTAGAGTAGAAAGTGTCGGTACTCTCGAGACGGGTTTATAAATACGGGTGGCGTCACCGGGTAGGTGCACAGTACATTGACTGCAGACTGGTAAAGCTGAGGTAAGACAGGGGTACTCTTCTTTATTTGGTGTTTAACGTCGTTTTCAACCACGAACGTTATATCGCGACGAGGAAAGGGGGGGGGGGGGGGGGGAAAGAGATGGGATAGAGCCACTTGTTCATTGTTTCTTGTTCACAAAAGCACTAATAAAAAAATTGCTCCAGGGGCTTGCAACGTAGTACAATATATTACCTTACTGGGAGAATGCAAGTTTCCAGTACAAAGGACTTACCATTTCTTACATACTGCTTGACTAAAACCTTTACAAACATTGACTATATTCTATACAAGAAACACTAAACAAGGGTAAAAGGAGAAACAGAATCCGTTAGTCGCCTCTTACGACATGCTGGGGAGCATCGGGTAAATTCTTCCCCCTAACCCGCGGGGGGTAAAGGGGTACTCGAGGTGGGTTCAAGTGTCAGAAAGGCTACCTGTGAAAGGCTACCTGTGGTCAACCTGTTTGCATGCAGGGATCTGATTCTTATTCTGCTTTTGGTCTTAGATGGTGTCTTGTGTTCTTTTCCCGCAAGGATTTGTGAGGGTGGGATAGGTGTCACGCTCATTCAAATTTTTCCCCGTAAATATCACATTTTGGGGGTACCGCACTCATTTTAGTAACATACCTGCGCAGAATAGTTCTAATTTTACATAAACCGACACGAATCAATCTATAGTCAGTGGATAATAAGGAAGGGAGGATGAGAGAAGGAGGTAAATTATTGGTTACATTTATAATCTGAGGCTATCTTGAATAGATAATTCACTCCGGGATGTTGTTGGGCCCTATTCACTTTTTGATCACTTGAAACATTTTTTTTCTTTCGTGTGGGGTTGTCCGTTGAGAATGTGGATACACTTAGGCTTTGCGATTAAGCAACTACAAATTGGTATATTTTGAGTGACTTTAGCCGAATTGTTGAACAATGGTACATAATCCGAGTTCAGAAATTGATATAGACATTCTTATGCATACAACAAAATTGAAAATCGTCTTTTTGCACCACATCGCATATTTTTCCCGTTTGTCGCATCGCATAAACCACAAAAACACTCGCACAAGGACAGTCGCACATAATTATGCATACAAGCACATGCAGCCATATGGACTCTCTCTCTCTCTCTCTCTCTCTCTCTCTCTCTCTCTCTCTCTCTCTCTCTCTCTCTCTCTCTCTCTCGTACACACAGGCACGCAAAAACACACACACACACACACACACAAACACACACATAATTATTTATTATATGGGTACAGTCCGTCCAACAAGTTGTATTAGGGACATCCAGATTCAACCTTCGTCAGACGAACATTCGTCGGTGGTGGGGATTTCCTCTCTATTTTTAACTTTGTGCCTCAATGCGCATGCGCTTGGTTTTTCGCGCCCACCACTGCATGCCGAAGACCGGGATCTGCGTGGTGAAAAAGGCGTGTTTGACGAACCTCAATCAGCAATCTTCGCGAGTACTTTTAGTCCTTTTCATAATGTTAAAACTATGTTTTATGTGCGCAGTGTTAAAGTTTAATATCTTTACGACGCTTCTGTGGACTGTGCATCTGTAAACTGTTCATTTTGGAGGCCTAGTGCATGAACACGGATACCCACACAAAACTCAGAACTTGAGTCGACGGGCGACATATCCTGCCAATTATCTCCCTTGATCTCTCTTGCACAAGACACTTGTTTCCACTAGGCCTATTTGTTTTAGAGTTGGGAGATTTTACAGGAATGAATCTAAACATCGAATTTTTTTTTTCAGTGTTGCTTGTGTACCCAGCATATTCATATGGAGTCTGGAATATTCCGATAAAAAAGACTCGTCATATATAACACTACTCGTCATCACTTTTTCGAAAAACAGACGAACGCGCAAGAAGAACTTCGCGTAGATCTGGACCGAAATTGGAAAGTGGTGACCGTGACGGGATGTGACGTCACCACTTCAACAAACTCGCGAAGATCGGAACTCACGAACTTTTGACGAAGGCAAATCTGGATGTCTCTAGCACTATTTTTGAGTCACTTGAGAAAAAGTGACTCTATGTAATCGGTCAGTGTTAGTCTGTCCGGCCGGCCGTCCGTAGACACCACCTTAACGTTGGACTTTTCTCGGAAACTATCAAAGCGATCGGGCTCATATTTTGTTTAGTCGTGACCTCCAATGACCTCTACACTTTAACGATGGTTTCGTTGACCTTTGACCTTTTTCAAGGTCACAGGTCAGCGTCAAAGGAAAAATTAGACATTTTATATCTTTGACAAAGTTCATCGGATGTGATTGAAACTTTGTAGGATTATTCTTTACATCAAAGTATTTACATCTGTGGCCTTTTACGAACGTTATCAGAAAAACAAGGGAGATAACTAGCCTTTTCTGTTCGGCAACACACAACTTAACGTTGGGCTTTTCTCGGAAACTATAAAAGTGACCGGGCTCAAATTTTATGTGAACGTGACTCCCAGTGACCTCTACACTTTGACGTCTGCTTTGGTGACCTTTGACCTTTTTCAAGGTCACAGGTATGCTTCAGGTATGCATTGTGTTGTGAATAGCAATTTCTTCCTGTCCATCTGATGCCTCATATAATATTCAGAACTGCGAAAGTGACTCGATCGAGCGTTTGCTCTTCTTGTTATTTCATTGTCAGCGCTCAATGCATCCTCTTGCTGTTGTAGTTACCTTAGAAATGTTGAGTCGCTTGTTTGGGAATTAATATACACATTGCATGCGATTCATTGATATGTTGGTTTGGTGACTCATTGATTGGTTGATCGACTGATTTGATAATCGATTCCTTTATTTATTTATTTATTCACGTGGCGGTGCCTTGCAATATGAACGTGTAGCAGACTTTAATAGCACGGTTTCTCGTAAAGAAAGCATCCTTAAATACAACCCTACCAACCCCTCCCCCCACCCCCGAACCCCAACATCCCCCCCTACACATACACACACTCACACACACACAAACACACACACAAACACACACACACGCACACAGACATGTAATCCTCATCGCAGCTGTTCCGTTTTCGCAAGACCAGCAGGTCTGCTTTCTAAGTGACACTCTGTATCGAACAAAGCATTGGCCTGGTGCCAAAGAGTCAACGTTTGGGGGTCATTATCTCACCACCAATTCTCACTCCAGCCCCTAATCCCTCCCCTTCTTTTCTCGTTGCAACCCCTCGACCGCTTTATGTCAAAGACGCCATCACGCGGACAGGCAACTGTTGCATACTCTTTTAATTCATAATAACGCTTGGACAGACATTCGAACACGCGCCGCGCAACGCGGAGTTCGGCATGTACCTGCCACACACAAACAACATTTGGGACACACACACGCGCACACTTACACCTATACTTACATACACACACACACACACACACACACACACTTTCTCTCTTTCTCTCTTTCTCCCCCCTCCGCCCCCTCTTTCAGCCCGACAGACCCCCACTAGCCCTCCTCGTCACACGTCTTCACCCCCCCTCTCTCTCTCTCTCTCTCTCCCTCTCCCTCTCCCTCTCTCTCTCTCTCTCTCTCTCAGTGTTGTCACCTGTCCTCAGCGGAAGAGAAACGGAGCCTGTTTACCTGGTTGCTATGGCCGCAATCACCTGCGAGGCCTCGCTGGTCGTGTGTGTAGCGTTCAACTTGTCGCATAACGACCAGGACGCTATCATGACGCCAACGTTCGCCAATTCTGTGACGTCAGAAGCGAATGAAGTCGGTGAAAAATCGTTGAGTAGTCAGTTTTCTGGAGAGATCATTTTCTGTTGGAGTGTTTTTGGCGTCATTAGTTTCAAGCGTGAATCAAAAATCCGGGGTGTAGGCGCGTGCATGGTCTACGTTGCACGTTGAGGTCGAGGAGAATGAGGGTGGTTATTAACGAAGCAAGTGTTGTGGTGTGCGTCAGGGCTGGCTGAGTCTGGGCTTGTATTGAATAGTTGGTTTACCACGCACACACACACTCGCAGACCACAAAAAACTTTTCTTTTTATCATCTTATTGTGTTCTGCTGAGGTGGGGTAGTTTTTGTGTGTCGCAAGATGTGGACGCCATGTGTTTTGAGTGTCATGTGGAGGCGTGAGCAATCACAGAGGTGATATAATGTGATGTGGTGCGACGAGGTGCAGTGATTGGAAGAAAGAGGTGAGAGAAGTGTAATGCAACGAGCACTGCCACTGATTGATTGCAATGACTGGCTTGTTTCCTTGCATTGGGTGTCACTGTCAGCCATTTCACTTCAACTGTTCATATTTTTTGTCTTTTATTGTGTTGTAGTACTTGTGTGTAAAACCGAGTGTCTTAAAATGCGATTATTGCCGATCAGGTTTATGTCGGGAGTTGCATACTTGTCCACTAGTGTATTGCTAGTAATAAGACCCCATTGTGGCGTTTCCATCTGGAGTAATTGGATATGATATTTTCTTTGGGAATGTGTGCACTGTATTTCGTCTCCTCCTCCCTCGCTTCCCCTCTCTCCCCCTTCAATCCCACCTACCAACATTGACCACCTCCCACTCTCCCACTCTCCCACTTCCTTGATACTTCTGTTTTTGTGTGTGTGTTAATTTCTATTTCCATATGAACCCATTTAGCTTTGTCGAAACGATATGATTACTGTACTAATTTTTGCACCAACACTTCTTCATCCCCCCCCCCCCCTCAAACCCCCTCCCTCTCCCCCCCCCCCCCCACCACCCTTTCTACCGCTCAGCATTTCTGCGTCTACCATTTCTCTTTATTCCGATTCTTCCATTGCTGCCAACAGTGCATTTCGAATTGGATATATGCTGATAGGTTACCGTGCATTAACTTAATTAGTTTTCCACTGCGATCACAATGCAATAATCATTGCACTGCACCAAGGGAAAGAGGTACGTTGCAGTTTTTGGTTATTGCTTGTTATTTTCTGGTCGAGAAAACTCTAGTATGCGTGCATATAGGAGGGTGAGGGGTAGGTATGGAGGTGTTGGCGCAGGGGAGAGAGAGAGAGAGAGAGATAGAGAAGAGAGAGAGAGAGAGAGAGAGAGAGAGAGAGAGAGAGAGAAATGATTTGATGCATACACACACACACACACACACACACACACACACACACACACACACACACACACACACACACACACACACACACACACACACTGTAATAAAGAAGATTGTACTTTTAACAATTTACGCACTGGTAGGTATAAATTTTTTTGGTCAAAGTAGCAATACTTCTCATTCTCTGGCCCTTCCTCGAAACATAACGTAACCGTATTAACATGGTGCTTTTAGTGTCAGATTGTGTGTGTGTGCATGAACTGGTCCTCCTTATGACGAACCCCCCCCCCCCCCCCTCTTCCCTCCCACCCCTTCCGACCTACCCACCCCCCCCCCCCCCTCCCCATCCCCGCTTGCTCTATCAAGGAACCTCCGTCATTACTTACACACTTTCTACCCCCCGCTGACTGCCTTTAAGATCGTTGTTGCGTCACTGCAGGTGTGTGTTGACTCTGTGGTGTGAGGGTGCATATCGATTTGGGATCGATTGATTACCGGTGTCGTTTTCTGTGTGATTGTGCTTTCTGCAGGTGTGTCACGTACGGACCTGTTTTATGTGTGTGTATTCAAAAGAAATAGCGTGAAACAATAATAAGTAGCAAACACGAGCTCACGAACTCATGCATAAGCTTACCTTACATGACCAAAACGAAGTACAAAATTACACGAGTTTATATGATGGTGAACATGACAACATTAACGTGCCTGTAATAATGCAAAAGCAACACACACACAAAGACAAAGGGATCTAGAAAAGGGAACAAATTGCAAGTAAATAATTCACCAACCACGAACAAACAAATAAACAAACAAACAAACAATATTTACCAGTAAAAAATCTAAAAACGAAAATACCGACATTGAATTCGACACCCGCTCATCCACAACAGTTGATACTTTTTTTGTAACAGATTTTTGCCGAATCGTTTATGCTGTAAACTGTTGATTTGACCAATTGGCACAACAGAGTGATCTGTTGACGACAGTCAGGATTCGTACTTGTAAAGAGATACAGACAGGTTTGGAAACTGGTTGGTGTGATCTCTGCTTAGAAAAGACAGTCGAATCTCTCCCGACTGCCACCTCTTCATTGCGACCACCCGTCCATTGCGACCACCCCGAACGATCCCCGACGATATATTTTGTCTTCTTCTTTTTTCGATATCATTTGCACATCGACCAATAGTCGAGTTTCGGAAATAACTCCGTCGGGTTTGTATGGGTTATGGAAGGCTACATGTAGTGTATTTGTTTTAGTGATAATGTGATAATGTATATAAACATCTAGGGCTGTTTTCAGTATTGTTGATAACATGTTCTGTTTGATTAAGGGTATTCAGATGGTATTTTCTTGTTTTCACTACCTATTTTATTCATGTTTTATTACTTAGTTAGTGGAGGAATCTTTTGTAATGTATGTTTAATGGTGTATGCTTTTAATTAAGCGGTGCTGACTATGATGAATGTAGATGTAAATGCTTGTATAACTGTGTTTTAATTTTAAATGTGTCAAGCGCAAAGAGCATAATTGTAAAGTTATGATGTTGCGCTATATAAATGCTCATTTATTATTATTATTATTATTATTAAGACTGAATACCCTTGCGTTTCCTCTGACAAACATTGGATGGGCCAATCATTAGCGAGGGGTGTGTCGGAAACACGTGCTCATGTCCACGAGTTATTTTCAGAATTCGTCTATTCTCTTTTGGTCGGTTCCGTGAGTGGTTATTATTGACAGGGTTGACTGTACTTTTTCCTAGAGATTGCGCGATTAAAGTGTTGGGAGTTGAGGGTTTGTCGATGGTGAAGGGAGTTGGGTTGTGTGACAGTGTGTCCTGGAGACTGAGCGATTGCATCCAGTGTATTACGAGGGGCAAGCATACCTGGCAACGTGAAACTAAGTCCGTCTGACAATGTAAATGTCATGGACAATTTCTTTTGAGATTTTTTTTTCTCAACAAGAATGAACAACAAAAAAGTCAGAACAAGTCTTACATTTCTCAATACCACCGTGACTTGTGAATATTTAAATTGTCTTTTTCATGCAGCCAAGTGCATGCAATCAATGTTTCGACCAACAACAAAAAACGAAAAAAATTGTGTTGACAGTTCTAAAGACTCGCAGCAATTTCTGACATTTCACACTGGGCTATTTTATGTTTGGCCCAGTGTAGTTGCACTTGCAGTCAATTTTTTCGCTTTGTCATTATTTTCATCCCAGCCCGCCCTGAGGTTATTTCTAGCCGCGTATCCAGCCAACCAGGCCCCGGCATGCACCAGATCGATGCAACCAAACCTCAGAACGCTTGCTGCTTAGTCTGGGCCCGTAATAGCTGTACAATAGATGGGGCTTTTAACGGGTTCAGAGTCAGGCGGGGAGAGAGAAAGAGATCGGAAAGAACTAATGCCACTTACATCACACTCGTGTTCTGGGCCGAAAAACCACCGCGGGGGGTAGTGCTTCCTGTCCCGCAAATCCACCAATCAGATTTGTTTCTTTTGGGTGTTGTTGGAGGTGGTTGTTTTTTTCCCGAAAAAGATGTTGCGGGTTTGTGTTCGTTGTACATTTTTGTTTAGTTATAGAACTTTTGATGATTCGATGCTTTAATTGTGTATTATTCCCATAATGCTGTCATGTTTGTTTAAGAAAAGGTTGAATTTTGTAAATGTTGTGTGAAATTTTGATGTCATCAAACATACATCATTCAGAAAGGATTTCAACGCAAGTTGAAATTTGAAACAAAATGTTAATGACAAACGCCTTCTCCTCCTTCACATATATAACGCCCAGGACATCACTGATCATCCATACCTTCTTTCTCACGCCCATTTTGTTTTTGTTTTTGTTTGCTTAACGCCCAGCCGACCACGAAGGGCCAACAGAAGTCGCAGCACAGGCTTCATGTCTCACCCAGTCACATTATTCTGACACCGGACCAACCAGTCCTAGCACTAACCCCATAATGCCAGACGCCAGGCGGAGCAGCCACTAGATTGCCAATTTTAAAGTCTTAGGTATGACCCGGCCGGGGTTCAAACCCACGACCTCCCGATCACGGGGCGGACGCCTTACCACTAGGCCAACCGTGTCGGTTTTCTCACGCCCATAAATCAGAGGTAAAGTAACCATAACTGACATACAGAAAAACATATGCACAGAGGAAGTGAACAGCAGTCACAAGAGAAATAATTTCAGTCATATCTGATGATTACTCTTCCCATTTTCAGATTTGTCCTAGTATTGCCCTCCAACGGTGTGGGATTTTTTCAGTTTTTTAATCATATTTAGTTTTCTGTATTATTAAATCCATTCATCCTTCTCTCCATTCGTCCAATAATTCATTCAACGAATAGACTAGCAAACATAAACTGAGAAACAAAGAAAGTAGCCAACAGGCAAACAAACAAACAACATAAGGATTGTCCACTTCTCTCCGAGACCCGTGTTTGACCGGTCAGTCCCTCAATCGACCGACGATGAATCATTCTTTTCAGGGAACGATTCGACAAGTCACAAAGTCAAAACCAGAACGACGGCTGACCAGTAAATGTGTCCGTTTGACGGCGTTTCAGGTGTGAAACTGTAAAATAGGGACATTTTCGGCTAACGTCATCGCTAAAGTTGCATGCTTATTGTTGCACATTGCCCAATGTCAGTTCTTTTCATAACTCCATATACACGCACAGTACACATGACCGTGGAAGGTATACTGTTTGGGTGTTGTACTGTAAGTATTGTACTAGCTGTTAGAGTGCAGTACCATTAGTAGTGAAGACCATCATCCCAAACACAAACAAGATGTAAATCCCAGTGGAGGTCCCTAATGATAAGTCGAAAGATCTTAACGATTTCTTCATTCACCCCCCCTCCCCCCAACACACACACACACACACACACACACGCTCCCCACCCCAACTCTCAACCCTCCGCCCCAGGTCACAAAGCATAACTTGCTAGGGCCATGTACCCTTAGAGAAGCACGTGGCAGTGTTGTAGTATGTCTACCACGGTCTGGCATTCGTGTTGTGTTTACCTCTGTGTGTGGTGGTGACTGGCATACAAAACACGCCATGTACTGTTGTGTGTTGCTGACAGAATTCCTGGGAGAGTTCTTGTAGTCATGGACTGATCGCCACGCGCTAAATCACAGGCACTTGAATGTAAAGTTCGCTTTGCTGTGAATTGGCGATCTTGGGTTTGCCTTTGGTACTGTAATCGGCCCTTTTTGCATTTCATACTCTGAAAAGTATCTTTTAATATGCAGCAGATATTCAACCGTACCTAAGACCTAGGTTAATAAACACAAAAGCCAGCTTTTGTTGTGAAAACGTTCGACCCGCCACCAATTTCTCGTAAGTAATATCATGAACCAGAATAGAACAAATGACTTTATATTACAACATGCATTAGCCATTATCACAAGATTCATTGAATGAAAAACGCTGACTATTTATTTAACCAAAAGAACACTTGGCCCGGATCCTTACAAAAAAAGCTTAAAACAAAAAAGGGGGATAAAAATACAGACAAACCAATCATTTGAAAACGGCGCCTGAGGTAACCAAATGTTTAGGCATATGACACAGAAAACTCCAAAACACAACCACCGTTTTGACAGCATGTGTTCAAGTTTCGAGGCACTACTTCTTTTTCTCTTGAAAGACTAATAAATTCACAACTAACTCGAACCGTTAAGGCCTCCGAACGATTGAGACATACTTCTCTTTGAGTGCCTGTGATCGGATGTGGATGTTTTGCAAGAACGCCGCGTGCGGCGTGGCAGGGGGTCAGTGCTTATACCGTATTAACCTTAACCCACCCACCTGTCTACCCCTAATCGCTTTGAGTCGTGACCCCACCTGTTTGTAGAGACTTCTGTAAGCTGCGTATATAGCCTGTGTTTACTTCTGTACACAAACGTTGATGTTTCTTGGAGATGATTGACTCATTCCTTCCTGACAGTGCTTCGTTGTGTGTATAACAGGTCTGGCGTGATGAAATTAGCTAAATCGAAGCGTGAGATATTTGTCTTATATCCTCCCGTTGGGCACTGATTGGTCCGTCATGGATTTTTGATATGAAAAAACGTGTGTGTCAAATGCTGTTGGAGATTGAAACTATCTTTGGAGTTTGGCCAGTCATGTTGTTTGGTTTTATTTCTAAGTGACAGTTCTTATTTACGGATGTATGCTGGGGTGTACAGATGTTATACGCTGTTCAGTCAAACTCAAGAAATAATGCTGGCCAAAACTTGAAATGAAAAGAGAAGAAAACAGTTAATAACTTGGATAAGTGTTTCGCATTCTGGAAGAAGAGAATCAAACTGCATTGTGCCTTTGTGGCGTCGAAATTCTGACGGTGTGTTTCATCAGTAGCTCGCGTGTATGTGTAATACTCATGTCCATCGCTTATTCATCAGAGGGCAGGTTCATCTGACATGATTTCGTATTGTCTACTTCGAAGTCCGGTGAGTAATCTAGCTGCTGAATCAGCCGAACATTCATTTTTAGGATTCTGTGCTTTCACACACACACACACACACACACACACACACACACACACACACACACGGCACACACACACACACACACACACATTGACACAAACACACACGGACATACACTAACTTACACACACACACACACACACACACACACACACACACACACACACACACACACACACACACACACACACACTACACACACACACACACACATACTACACACACACACACACACACACTACACACACACACACACACTACACACACACACACGACACACACACACACACACTGCACACACACACTACACACACACACACACACACACACACACAGACGTAGGTTCTGCCTTAATCAATAAAAGGGGGGAGTTGTTATTGTAATAGTCACGTAGAATCAGCTTGAGCCAAGTACGTGCCCTAATATTTTGTATTGCACCATGACTGCGTTGCTGCAATTACAATTGCAAGGATGATTACAGGTACTGTTTAAGGAAAAAAGGATGTGCGTAGTCCGTACTGTATGCTTACCAGTGTGCTTGCTGCGAGGGAAGACAGTGTAGACACACCCGTATGGCGGTTTAACCACGGGAAACAAGGTAGAGGAAGCGATACATATACGATGTTGATAACCAGTTGATGGTCAGGGATGTTGCTAAGATTACGGGTTTGACAATGTGTGGAAGTTTTAGATCTAAACAACAAGATGACTGTGGGTGACAACAAAGTTGAAAAACAAAAGAAATCGGTGCTCACCAACACAAAGACAGCACAAAGACAAAGTCGAATTTGTGCCTGTGGAGGCTTTTTAGATGTTCATTGTTGCTAAGATTACCGTGTTGGCTATTTGTGGAAGTTTAGATGTCGCCAAGATTACAATTTTGGCAATATGTGGAAGTGTTAGATGGTGCTAAGATTACAGTTTAGGCAATGCGTGGAAGTTTTAGATGTTGCTAGGATTAGGTTTGTCATTGTGTGGAAGTTTTAGATATTGCTAAGATTAGTTTTGGCAATGTGTGGAAGTTTTAGATATTGCTAAGATTACAGTTTCGTCAATGCGTGGAAGTTTTAGATGTTGCTAAGATTACAGTTTTGGCAATGTGTGGAATTTTAGATGGAAAACATCTTGACTGAATACCACTATTCATTTGTTATCTTATTATTTACATATTTATTTATTTATTAGTTAGTGCGTGCAAGAAACAGGGTTAACAATATAAACCTTTTCACGGGCGATCGATAATTTCACAGGTACGCTCGTCTTCGGCAGAACCTTTTGCAGGACATTGCTAGACATAATAGAGCAATTTGAGCGTTCGCTCGCGTGGCCGACATGAAAATTGATAGCAAAATAGCCACCGTTCTTCCGGTGCCCCCACCCCCTTTCTCCATTCCTCCTCTCTCTTCCCCCCCCCCCCCCCCCCCTCATTTTGTCATGCACGGAACCGTTACTTCCTTTCTCCATACTCTCCACCCCGTCTCTCCCACCCCCACTACCCCTCGTTTTTTCTTTCGCGGAACCGTAGTTGCGAAACAAAGATAGTGAAGGCCGTTCGTGATTTTTATCGGCATTTTCAGCCTAAAGGGAGACCCCAGCCAGTGCCTGGCATCGCTTTGTTACAGTAGGTAATCGCTGACAAGTCGGCACACGATTCACTGTCAAACCATTGATCTGGTGACCAAGGTATGGGGAGGTTTAAATGTGAGTCAGAATTGACAACACGAACGTAGTAGAAACGCTTAGATTAGTTCCCAGGGGGCAAAACTTTGATACACTGTCCTTTCGTGAAACATTCAGCGGAGGCATATCAGAAAAGGCATTTTGATAATGATTATCTATTATCGAATGACACCTCTGCTGTATGAGATACTTTCTTTTCCGTGCAAGCCATCTTGAATCGTTGTGTAAGTAAGTTTACACGTTGTGAGGAAGCGTGTTTTGTTCGTAAACTCTGCGAATGGGACAGGTGTTTGGATAAAACACTTCGAAATGTAAAATAATGTTGTTCTCACAATTGAAGATGCTTTTGCAGGTAGAGTCATTCGTTTGTTTCACGGTTTGTTAGCAATGGGACTGGATTTGTATTTTTGCTTGCAGCATAGTTTGTGACCTGTCAGTAAGAGGAGAACTCAACTAATGAATAGATACATCCTTACTTGGTTCATCGGAATATTTGTGTTTGGCAGCACCTTGCCTAGCTTGTTACATACTTAAATAAATAAATACTTCACCTCTGAAGTGTACAGAAGACAACGAACTCAAGTTTTCCCACGCCTGCATGGCCGAACTAGCAAGGTTCAGTTCTTTCTTCGATAGTTGGATTAGCCTGATTTTTGGTAGGTGTCATTCATAAGACATTTGATTGTTTGTTTTCTTTTTTTGTCTGTGTTTGTTTCCGTATTTGTTAGTTTCTTTGTTTTCTTTGTTTTGGTTTGTGTGTGTGTGTGGGTGGGGGGGGGGGGGGGGGGTGGGGGTCGCTTTATGTGATAGATTTCTTCACCTGAAATGTTTTGCCAGGATGAGCGTTCAGCCTGGTTCTTCAGTTACAAACTGTGTTACTGTTGCATTTAAACGTCCCTAACCTGTTGGAGCGAGATCGACACGCGTTACCCGACCACCTGGTGTTTTGTTAGTCCGATGATACGGGTGGAAAAGGGTTGTTGATCCACCCCGCAAAGTGAGACAATGCTGGGTGTTAATCCTTCGCCTATCTTTGCTGTCCTCTTCGACCTCGGGGTGGCAAACTTGCTGGTGATTAGTATAGGGGGGTGGGGGGGGGGGGGGGGTAACCACCCCGAAAAGCGAAACAATGCTGCAAGCGAAACAATCCTTTACTTATCTTTGCTTTCCTCACGATGGCAAACGTCCTGATGATTACTTGATGACAATGGTGGTGGTGGTGGTGTGTGTGTGTCGGGGGTGGGGGGTGAGGTGGTACCGAGGATTTGTTTTGATTTTGAAAAAAAGAGAGAAAAATATTACCTGCTGTTAAATAGAGGGAGGTGGAAAGGGTGAAGGTGGGATAGTGTGTTCAGTTGACTTTTCACTTGAAGTGGTATTACCCAATATTGACGGACTGTGTGATGATATCTTCTGCTATGGTCTGTTGAGACAGTGATATCAAAATCGAGACCGGAGGTCGAGATTTTGATATCACTGTCGAAACAGACCAATAGCAGAAGATATCATCTTCACACAGTCAGTCAATGTTAGATATATTGCTAATTCTATGGACATTTTGTATTTACTGTAAAGAAATTACAAAAGTATTTGTCTCAGTTTTGGCTGTTCCATATCCCTCCCTCTGATTATTATTTCTTTTTGTTCACTCTTTTCTTGTACTTTTCAGTATTTTAAAATGTCTTTCCTTTCAAAAAGTCTTTAGTCACTTGCTCAACTAAATTCTGGGATAATTACATTTTCATATATATTTGTTTGTTTTTAAATTTAGGTGTTTTTGTTTTTGAAGTGGGGAAGCAATAAAGAGGTCGTCGATATCAAAACTGATATCGACGGAAATGTCGTCGATATCACTTTTGCACTGAGCTCAGTTTTGCCC
>NW_027128041.1:0-45000 GCF_037325665.1 Littorina saxatilis
AACTTTTTGCTGATGCTATATAGACCTTGTCACATTGTCACGTTTCAATATATCACTTAAGGTGATTATGAACCGGTAATTACTACTAATTAACTAACCACACCACGATCCACTCTCGCAGTCATACAATTAAATAGAGTCAACAAAAGTATAAGTTTCAGACGCCTGTTTATGTATAAACTCGCCACCTCCCTCGAGCCTTCACTCAAAATATGTTCCTTTTACGTTCTCAACACGTAAAAAACCCGTGATCACTGACAAAATGCCAGTAGTATATAGAAAATTATAGTAACACGCTGAACCCGTGTAAATACAGTCAAATGAGAATGTTCTGTTCGAAAAGCTCTAGTTCATGCAGGGGTCACACACCCCACGTTGTCACTACTCCAATGAAATCACAGATAAGAAAAGACAACGGTGGTCAACGGGGTGCGTAAGACACGGTGCACTTAGCTTTCTTTCTGTATGCTGGTTAGCCGGTATGCTGGTTAGCCGGGTTGCTGGTTAGCCGGTTTGCTGGTTAGCCGGTTCGCTGGTTAGCCGGTCCGCTGGTTAGCCGGTTCACTGGTTAGCCGGTCTGCTGGTTAGCCGGTTAGCGTAGCTTCCTCAGGTCCCAGCTCCAACGTCTGCAGCTAGCAAAGTCCCGCCAAAGGCAGCCGTGCAGCAGTTACAGGAAAACGAACCCGAAACGAAGGCTGCAAACAGAAAGCATCGGTGCACTAAACATGTCAGCTACCCCTCACCCACCACCTTAAAACATGTCATCTTTAAATATCTCATCGAGCACGTGGGCCTGCACAAAACGGACTTTTTACAACAACAAAACAGTCATTTTCCGTCCTTCTCTCCCTATCTGCAAAAACCATATACAGATTAGTATTTTAGCGTCACAGAGAGTAAATTATGCGCTAACCTGGAAAGAACAACAGAGAGTATTTCATTCCACAAACACAGACTCATCAACAGCGTTAAATAATGATTTATTACCTCAAAAGCCTATGATTGTACTCTCAATGGAAGCAAAGTCCGCCTCCTCCCTGGAACAGCCTCTGTTCGTCAACAGTGACCAAAAACCTCCAGAACCCCTTGTCGAATCCTTATGCGAAAGCCATCGCCGACGAAGGAAAGTTGACGACTTGTCCTCAGCAAAGTACTGGCAGTGAGACAGGAAAAACTAGTGGAAGCTCCCCTAGAGTGCCGAATACAATATTCGGTGAAAAAACCATCATACTCTAGAAACTGTGTATTAGATCCTTCCCCTTCTGCCGCTGGGTGTCAAGTGCGCCGTCCTTGTGCCTCTCTCAGACAACCTAGCCAATAACACGTGACTGACCTTGTCACAAAACCAGTCCAGCTATACACAATTCTGCCTCCCCAAGCAGAAAAAAGACACGAGAAACTCAATCCCTGAAAATCCCGTGTGCGCTGTCAGCGAAAAAACCGTCAGCCCTATGACAGCAGAAACCTCCACTGTAAAACTCGTGCGCAGCAAACCCTCCGTGTTCATTGAGCACTGTCAGCAAACTCTGCTGTAGCCCAATATCACGTACAGGCGCTTTTTATCATAATCGACCAAGAACAGGCACTCCACTGAGTGACACTTTCTTGGTCTCTGTCACCCGATCGTGACACACCTCCCCTCTTCAAGACGAAACCTCGGTTTCGCTCACAGTCATGTTCTCCTCTCCAGCCCGAGAGAGAAAGTCAGCTCCAACATTGTTGGCGCCCGGAATGACGCGTACCGTGAATTGGTACGGTTGGAGAATCAACGCCCAGCGCATAAGTCTGGCGTTTGCCAACCTTGCAACCTGAAGATATTGCAGAGGTTGATGGTCTGTTTCCAGACAGAAAGGTCGTCCTCAAGAACGAGCAACCCCTCGTTTCACCCCTGATGACTGCAACCTTCTCTGTCTTCTTGTCTTTGTTCTTCTGGTCTTTGTTCTTCTCCCCATAGGCAGTCCTCTCGATGTAGGCGCGCAGCAGGTTGGCGTGGTACAGGCGTGCTTTCCCGTGCATGACGATCCTGTAGTCGTTCTGGCCCACTTTCGCTGTCACCTCAAAAGGTCCTTGCCACTGCAGTTGTAGCTTGTTGTGTTTGACAGGTAGAGGTAGCAACACCCGTTCTCCAATCTTGAAGCTGCGCGGCCGTGCCTTGCGGTCGAATCCTCGCGCGTAACGCTGTGCTGCTCTTCCCAGGTTCTCTTGAGCCAGTTTGCAGGTCTCTTCAATCCTGTTCCTGAGTTCTACTATGTAGGTCGCTGTCGTCTGCACCTCCTCGTCAGCTTCTTCGTCCGTCCAGGCTTGACGCAGGATAGCCATGGGACCGCGTACCTGTCTGCCGTACAACAACTCAAATTAGTCACCTGGCTGGCTATAGTGGGAGGGTTACTTTTGGTGGTCACATTAGATATTATGTTTTTTGGAAAGTTCGTTTTATTTGCAGCCACAGTTCGGTAAACGACAAATGGCTAAACCCAACCACCTAAGAATGAGAAGCGTTTTTGTAACATGACCCATATTCTGCAAAAATGCAGCCATGACGCAGGGGGTAGGTTACAAAAAAACGTCATGTACCGCTTGACTGCATACGGATATAAGCAAATTATACCTTAAACGAAAGCTAAAGATTGTTGCCATCAGACAGCAAGTAAAATGCCTAATTCGTATACACAGTTTTATTTTTAACAACATCTGTATAACATGCGGACGACAAAACAGGAAATGACATTTTCTCAATCGATATGTATAGCTAACAGAACGCCTGGTTGAAACCGCAATCAAAAACATCTTGAAAATTGTTTATTCTCACAGCTAGAATTATTTTACATCAACAATTGTTAATTTACCGAGGACAACAACAGACATATAAGATAAATAATGGATGATTCTGAATCAACTCCGAAAACCGAACCGGGTCGAAGCAAAAAAGAGTTTACACATACACAGGCTTGAAAAAGGATAATTTGGTTCAATCTGTTAGATTTTTACCCATAACGTTAAAGATCAGCTCAATATAAAAGGAAAGTGATCATTGTAAAAGGATTTTGCTATTGCAAAATAATTCAACTTCCGGTTTTACCACATGGCGTCCATAATATTATCAATTTATTACATAGCGTGCATTTGTCAGAAATTATACTAAATGTTAGAAGCGATCTTAAAGTGAAAGTAACGTTTAATAAAAGTATGCGCATTTACTTATTGATTGATATATGACGAAAATAATGGACATGTAATTTAAACGTACAAAACGACATTTTGTACACTACCTCTCTAAAAAAAACGCGACTATGACCGACCGATATGTATGTGTAAATTAGGTCATTGTTAGTGATGAAAACGTGTTTTCTTTAAAAGATAACACGCAAACTGTGAAGTTCAAGGCCATAAATGATTTTAGTACGACTTCTTCAAAACAGGTCTGTTTTTCACTCCACCAGTTTCAGTTTTAATAAAATATATGTATAGCTGTCATTTTCAAAAAACCTTATCTGCAATTCACTTAACCAAATACACCATGAACCCAGAAGATATTAGAGTGAGACACTTTAAAGTGAAATATGTTATGATTCCCCTTATTTCAAAATATATGCATTTTAATTGGCAGACACGATTCACGTCGTAGGTACGTGTCGTCTGGTGAGGCAACTGTTAGCATTTTTTGTCGTAAGAATTGACATTTTTAAAGATAAATCATGGACAAAAAACTAATTCTACAAAAAGTGCAGGTTTTCTTGGTATAGTCAGTTAAAGCATCTTAAAATTCAAGAAATTGTGCAATTACGTGTATGTATTTGAAATGGCAGACAATATTGAATGAAAGTGATTTTTGACTGATTGAAACCCTACCCCCACTAACAAAATGGGCCCTGAGATTAGGGGTGTTAGTGACTGAATAATGGCTATGCTTTTCCCCTAAAGTATTCAAAACCTAAACATATACATAGGCAAGATGTTCTACATTAACACAATTAACTTTTTAAACATATACATATGCTTAGTACACGATACTTCCGGTTTTTCTACCGGATGACTTATACATTTAGGGGGTAAACACATTATCGTAGAAAAAGCTTTATTTTCAAAAAGTGCAAGTAATTATTAAAAATCATACATAATATTTATATATTGGAGTTAATTTTCCTTCGAAAGTCATTTGTTTCAAGTGGCAGACAATGTCAGTTGGAGAGTTACATGTACGTAAAGCGTATAACTGTTGTCTGTGATTAGTGCATTGTGGACACATTGGCACCATTTGATCCTAAATGCTAAACGATGTCGTGATCATACCACAGTTTTAGGATAATTTACATCGAATGGATTACTAAATTGTTGGTAGAATTTCACTGATAAAATCTATTTCCGGTAGCGTCAGTGCCGTTCTCTTTTTCTTTTTGTAATAAGGTAATAACGAATGAACCACGTGTCACACTCTTATGCTAGTCTTTAAATGAAAATTCCAATTCTAGTAAGTTAAAAGGCATGTATTGCGCGTTACATACATTTATACCCCCCCCCTCCCCAGGATTACAATGCAAGTAAACACATATAAAGAGATAGTAACGTTTTACATGGTTACACGTTCAGTGGTGAACGTAACGTGTGGTTTAACAAAATTACTTGCACATACAATAGTGAAGTCTGTCTGTGTGTCTCTGTTTGTGTGTTTGTCTATGTCTGTCTGTTTGTCTGTTTGTCTCTCCCTCTGTCTGTCTATCAGTCTGTCTATCTCTCTCTCTTTCTCTCTGTGTCTGTCTGTCTGTCTCTCTCTCTCACTCTCACTCTCTCTCTCTCTCTCTCTCTCTCTCTCTCTCTCTCTCTCTCTCTCTCTCTCTCTCTCTCTCTCTCTGCGAGGTAGGTGCACTTAAAGAGAAAGCAATGCAGAAAGAAATGCATTTCTCTACCAAGAATGAAGTTTGTCTGTCTGTGTGTTTTTTTGGTTGCGTAATTGTTTCTCTATAAGCATCTCTACGTCTTTGTTCGCGTACATAAGTGCGTGCGTGCATGTGTGCGTGTTTCTGTGTCGGTTTGTCTCACTGTGTGTATGTCTGTCATTTTGTCGGTATGTTTGTGTATGTGTCTTTGTGTGTGTGTGTGTGTGTGTGTGTGTGTGTGTGCGCGCGCGCGTGCGTGCGTGCGTGCGTGCGCGCGCGCGCGTGTGTGTGTGTGTATGCGTGCGTGCGTGTGTGTGTGTGTGTGTGTGTGTAAGTGTGTGTGTGTGTGTGTGTGTGTGTGTGTGTGTGTGTGTGATTGCAATTATTCCTCCTTTTTACATTTAGTCAAGTTTTGACTAAATGTTTTAACGTAGAGGGGGGAATCGAGACGAGGGTCGTGGTGTATGTGTGTGTGTGTGTGTGTGTGTGTGTCTGTGTGTGTGTGTAGAGCGATTCAGACTAAACTACTGGACCGATCTTTATGAAATTTGACATGAGAATTCCTGGGTATGATATCCCCAGACGTTTTTTTCTTTTTTTGGATAAATGTATTTGATGACGTCATATCCGGCCTTTCGTGAAAGTTGAGGCGGCACTGTTACGCTCTCATTTTTCAATTAAATTGGTTGAAATGTTGGTCAAGTAATCTTCGACAACGCCCAGACTTCGGTATTGCATTTCAGCGTGGTGGCTTAAAAATTCGTTAATGACTTTGGTCATTAAAAATCTGAAATTTGTAAAAAAAATATTTGTTTTAAAAAAAGGATCCAAATTTACGTTCATCGTATTTTCCATCATTTTCTGATTCCAAAAACATATAAATATGTTATATTTGGATTAAAATCAAGCTCTAAAAATTAAAAATAAAAAAATTATTATCAAAATTAAATTTTCGTAATCAATTTAAAAACACTTTCATCTTATTCCTTGTTGGTTCCTGATTCCAAAAACATATAGATATGATATGTTTGGATTAAAAACACGCTCAGAAAGTTAAAACGAAGAGAGGTACAGAAAAGCGTGCTATCCTTCTCAGCGCAACTACTACCCCGCTCTTCTTGTCAATTTCACAAAAACAAACAGATAATGACGTCATTTTAAGTGGCACAAACGTGTACATGAATGCCTTCCCTTTCGAATGATTTACAGTTATAGAATTTCTGTCAAGCGGTTTAAGTTTTATGTCCGTTTTATGAACCCAACCCTCAAAACAAGAATAGTAACGCCAAAGAAGGAAAACATACACACAAACCAACGTTTTTCTCACCGGTGGTTTGGAATATTGCCCCAAAACTTTAGATTTAGTGTTGTGGTGTTAAAATCTATCAGAAAAATGTGTTTGCTAACGTGACGCCAAAAAGTAACCAAAACGGTCCTTAGCCGACTGACTAAATGGGGAAAAACCCAAGCTCTCCTGAGGAACCTCGCGGTATGCAAAAAGCAATGCTGGGATGTACCTGTCCCACGTGCGTGGTTTCTCCTGAGCTAGTTTCCTCAGCATGGTCTTCAAGGTGCCATTGAACCTTTCCACCAGTCCGTTGCACTGAGCATGGTAAGGAGTGGTGAAATGCTGCTCCAGTGATAGCAGTCGTGCTGCCTCCGCCATCACTCCTCCCGTGAACTGCGTGCCTCTGTCGGTGAGTACCTCTGATGGAATTCCCAGCCGGGACCACATAGTAACCAGAGCCTCAGCTACTCGCGTGGCTTCAATCGATTTCAGAGGGATCGCCTCTGGGTATCGAGTAGCGTAGTCCACCATGGTCAAAATGTATCTGTTTCCGTCCTCAGACGCAGGCAAGATGGGCCCGATGATGTCCACTGCCACCCGACGAAAGGGTTCGTCGATGAGCGGCATCTTCTCTAAGGGGACCTTCCTCACCCTTCCTTTGGCAACCACCTTCTGGCACTTATCGCAGGACGCACAGAAACGTCGGACATCCGTGCAGATGCCTGGCCAGTAAAAGTGGCGCCAGACACGATCCGTGGTCTTCTTGGTGCCAAGATGACCTCCCAGAATCGAGTCGTGTGCCGTTGCCATGACACCCTCGCGAAACTCGCGAGGCACGACAACCTGTTTGAATGCACCTTCCTTGTTGCTGAACTCACGGTAGAGCAACTTCTTGTCCCTGAGGAACTTTGACCTCCCATGCTTCCCGCTCAGCTTCACCTTCCCCGACTTCGCGTGCTCCCGAGGAGTCGCTAATGTCGGATCAGATGCCTGAGCCTTCGCGAGAAGCGCGGGGGTCACGTTCCCCAGGGCAGCTCGTGCAGCAGGTAGGGGTTTGAGAGGTTTGTCCTCTCGCTCCGCCTGTGCCCGCGTGAGCACTGAAATGACGTCGGGAGACCGATAAACGAGAACCTCCCTGGTGACGCCGTCCACAAACTGAACCCGGTTTCCAATGAGCAGGTCGCATGGAGGATCGTCCATGACGACGGCCACAATGGTCCCCGTGAACAACGGTGTTACGACCTTGATCACTGCCGTGTTCAAGTCGTAAGCGTGAGATGCCTCGGCCATTCTCACCCTGATGCTGTCTCCTGTGTAGGCCATAGCTGGAACTAGACTCGCCCGAACCACTATCATGTCTGCTCCTGTGTCCCGCAGACCTTCGCCCTTCACTCCGTTAACGTAAACGTTGCAGTGGGGCTGGAAATGTTTCCTGGAGCACGGAACGCAGAGTTGTGGAATTGTGCATGAGCTCGTGACGTCCCTTAACTCCTCGCTGCCAACAAAGTGTACGCCCTTCTGGTCAGCCTGTCTCTTGTGGCAGTCCTTCTTCACGTGGCCCCGCTTGTTGCAGTAGTAACACTGGATGTCAGTTCTGGAACTTGATCCTTTGTGTCCCTGATCGTCCTTCCCGTCCTTGGGTCCTGAAGAACCCGAATTTCCCGATTTTCCCGGCCGTGAGCCTGAAGATTTGCCGGAGATCGCCTGGGCGTCCTCGTGTACTCTGATCCAGTCGGCTGCCTCCTGAGTAGTCTTTGGCTGGTGTTCCTGCACGAAGGTCACCACCTCAGGTCGCAGGCTGGACATCAGTTGCTCCATGACGATGAGGTCGGCAAGGTCGTTGACGGTCCAGTCCTTTTCGGCCATCTCCACCCAGCGCCGCAGGTAGAGATTAAGGCGTGCCACAAACTGATGACTCAGCTCGCCGCTCAGTCTCTTGCTGTTACGCAGACGTCGTCTGTAGGCTTCCGCAGTCAGGTTGAAGCGCTGGAGTAACGCCTTCTTTAGTGCCTGATAGTCTCTCGCCTCGTCGTCATCCAAAGCGTTGTAGAGCTGCAATGCGCGTCCCTTTAAGCAGGTGCTAAGGCGGCTAGCCCACGTGGCCTCGTCCCACTTCTGGTCGGATGCAATGCGCTCAAACCGGCGTAAAAAATCGTCGAGCTCGTCCTTGTCATCGTCGAACGTCGGCAGTCTCGTACGGTCGGCAACAAACGTCGGCGCGCTAGCCTGAGTAAGCGTACCCTTCTCGGCCTGTAGCCTAGCTAGTTCTAGCTGGAGATCGCGATCCGCCTGTTCCTTCCGGTCTAGTCTGTCACGTTCGTCTTTCTTTTCTTGTCTGTCACGTTCGGCCTGTCGTTCTCTTTCTTGTCTGTCAAGTTCGTCTTTCTCTTTCTTGTCCTGTCTGTCACGTTCGTCTTTCCTTTCCTGTCTGTCTCGTTCTGCCTGTCGTTCGGCCTGTCGTTCTCTTTCTTGTCTGTCAAGTTCGTCCTTCTTGTCCTGTCTGTCACGTTCTTCTTTTCTTGTCAGTCGCTCAAATTCTTCCTTCCGTTCCACTTCTAAGCGTTTTAGAACGCTTCGGGCTCTAACGCGTGCGTCTCGCTCAGTCGGTTGCTCACTACCAGGAGTCTCGAAAGTTATTCTCCTCGTCGGAGATCCCCCTGTGGCCATGGTTAGTTTTAGCAAAGCTTTATTACCAAAGTAAGTCTAACGCAGCTATAGCTAGAACACGCGGTGATGAAATGGATACAAAAATCCAGCAACCGGAAAATGCAGAAGAAAAATCCAAACGGTGTAGAACAAAACGCGTAGCCTACTTTATGGCTGCTTTTTGCGGTGAAACAAAGTGTTTCCCACAGCCGTGGCCTACTTTATCGGCTGCTTTTTGCGGTGAAACAGAGTGTCTCCCACAGCCTCGGTTAGGACAGAAGTCCTCGGACCCTTCCCCCCCAAAATTCCAACAAAGTCAAAATATGGAGAAAAATCCAAGTAAAACAAGACTATAGAAATATAACCTGTTACAGAATGCGAAACAACAATGTAGAGAAAACTGAGTAAAACGAATAACAAATCCGCTAACCCCGCTCAGCTCTCTGCAACGGAAAACTCTGAACGTACAACAACAAAGATTCACAAACAAAGGAAAGGGAAGTAATCACAGTTAGCGCATACAATAACTCACAAATTACAATTTACATTTCCTGCAAGATGTGAATCGCTTAAGGTGTGGTATATGATCAAAACTATACAAAAAAGGGTAGCACCAAGCAGAAAATAAGTCGAGCACTGACGAGATTATCTGCTCTTAGTTATCCTTAATTGGTGGGTCTTTATCAGTTGGAAATTAACTGAGTAAATCCCGGCTTGGCCCCCATGTGTCACGTTTCAATATATCACTTAAGGTGATTATGAACCGGTTAATTACTACTAATTAACTAACCACACCACGATCCACTCTCGCAGTCATACAATTAAATAGAGTCAACAAAAGTATAAATTTCAGACGCCTGTTTATGTATAAACTCGCCACCTCCCTCGAGCCTTCACTCAAAATATGTTCCTTTTACGTTCTCAACACGTAAAAAACCCGTGATCACTGACAAAATGCCAGTAGTATATAGAAAATTATAGTAACACGCTGAACCCGTGTAAATACAGTCAAATGAGAATGTTCTGTTCGAAAAGCTCTAGTTCATGCAGGGGTCACACACCCCACGTTGTCACTACTCCAATGAAATCACAGATAAGAAAAGACAACGGTGGTCAACGGGGTGCGTAAGACACGGTGCACTTAGCTTTCTTTCTGTATGCTGGTTAGCCGGTATGCTGGTTAGCCGGGTTGCTGGTTAGCCGGTTTGCTGGTTAGCCGGTTCGCTGGTTAGCCGGTCCGCTGGTTAGCCGGTTCGCTGGTTAGCCGGTCTGCTGGTTAGCCGGTTAGCGTAGCTTCCTCAGGTCCCAGCTCCAACGTCTGCAGCTAGCAAAGTCCCGCCAAAGGCAGCCGTGCAGCAGTTACAGGAAAACGAACCCGAAACGAAGGCTGCAAACAGAAAGCATCGGTGCACTAAACATGTCAGCTACCCCTCACCCACCACCTTAAAACATGTCATCTTTAAATATCTCATCGAGCACGTGGGCCTGCACAAAACGGACTTTTTACAACAACAAAACAGTCATTTTCCGTCCTTCTCTCCCTATCTGCAAAAACCATATACAGATTAGTATTTTAGCGTCACAGAGAGTAAATTATGCGCTAACCTGGAAAGAACAACAGAGAGTATTTCATTCCACAAACACAGACTCATCAACAGCGTTAAATAATGATTTATTACCTCAAAAGCCTATGATTGTACTCTCAATGGAAGCAAAGTCCGCCTCCTCCCTGGAACAGCCTCTGTTCGTCAACAGTGACCAAAAACCTCCAGAACCCCTTGTCGAATCCTTATGCGAAAGCCATCGCCGACGAAGGAAAGTTGACGACTTGTCCTCGGCAAAGTACTGGCAGTGAGACAGGAAAAACTAGTGGAAGCTCCCCTAGAGTGCCGAATACAATATTCGGTGAAAAACCATCATACTCTAGAAACTGTGTATTAGATCCTTCCCCTTCTGCCGCTGGGTGTCAAGTGCGCCGTCCTTGTGCCTCTCTCAGACAACCTAGCCAATAACACGTGACTGACCTTGTCACAAAACCAGTCCAGCTATACACAATTCTGCCTCCCCAAGCAGAAAAAAGACACGAGAAACTCAATCCCTGAAAATCCCGTGTGCGCTGTCAGCGAAAAACCGTCAGCCCTATGACAGCAGAAACCTCCACTGTAAAACTCGTGCGCAGCAAACCCTCCGTGTTCATTGAGCACTGTCAGCAAACTCTGCTGTAGCCCAATATCACGTACAGGCGCTTTTTATCATAATCGACCAAGAACAGGCACTCCACTGAGTGACACTTTCTTGGTCTCTGTCACCCGATCGTGACACACATTGATGACGCTCTCCACAACATTTTATATGAAAAAAAGAGTTTATAAAAACGTATTTTCCATACCATTTGTACTAGCCACAACAAGAGCCGGTTCGGCTTCCTGTAAATGCTTTAAATAGTTCATGTGGAAAACTAGAACTTTCTATCTTAAATAGTTTTTGAGATATCTGTATAAAAACCGGTAGCTCAGTTGGTAGAGCACTGAGCTTCTGATCGGAAGGTCGCAGGTTCGAATTCGGGCCGGGACGGGAGTCAACTTTACGTGCAGACCCAGAGACGGAAGCCATGTCCCACCCCCGTGTCACCACATAGGCACGTAAAAGACCTCGGTCATTCTGCCATAAGTGCAGATGGCTGATACAGTGGTACCTCCCTTTACGTGCGTGCGTGCTTGTGTGTGTGCGTGCTTGCATGCGTGTGTGCATGGGTGCGTGCGTTCGTGCGTGATTGTGTGTGTGCGTGCATGCATGTGTGTGTGCATGGGTGCGTGCGTGTGTGCATGGGTGTGTGTGTGTATGTGTGTGTGTGTGTGTGTGTGTGTGTGTGTGTGTGTGTGTGTGTGTGTGTGTGTGTGTGTGTGTGTGTGTGTGTGTGTGTCCTCGTTACAGTCTGTACACTAAAAGGTAATCAAATTCGCATACACAATGTTTAAGTCGACTGGATTAGATGGAGACTTGACAGAAGATTCTACAGATTTGTAAATTATCTGCTCAACTGTTTACGATGTCTTGCTTTCTCGCGACCCACTGCTCTCCGCTCATCGGTCCGGTGTTCCCTCCAAGCCTTGCTTAGGGGTCTTACAGAATTAAAAACATTCCAAAACTCCAAAAACAATTTGGAATTGGGTGGGTGGGTTAGCCATCAATTTGGAATTATTTTTTTGGGGGGGAAACTCAACAAAATATTATTTTGTAACCTTTCTCGCGCCTGTAGTGAGTGACATTCCTTGGTATTATTAATACAACGTTCAAAGAAAGGGTAAACAGTGTTCAGTCTCATGTCAACTTGCTAAAATAAGAAATGTGAATATAAAGCAGTGGCTGAAGGTTGAGAGGGAAGAGAATAAAAGACAGCAATTGAACTGTACTCACCACTAAACGTCCATGTACGGTAGTGGCGAGTACAGTTCAATTGCTCTCTGTTATTAAAATAAGAAACCCGAGTTAATAATGTTCACTACATGGTGTATGTGTGGCCAGTGGATTTGGACAACTATTCCCGCATAGACGAAAGAGAAAGGGGGAATGTACGTTCTGGCTCACTGATTCCGACAGACCCTAAATATTAACCAAAAATAGGCTTCTGGACTAAACTTTTACTAAAATGAAACATGCGACAAAATCAGAAAAATACTGCATAAATCCATACAAAAAAAAATACAGTAAAGTAAGGTTGTTTTGAACCAATTCCGGGTCTGTCGGAATCAGTAACCCTGAACGTACATTTCCCCTTTCTCTTATACAACATTCTTAAGCTCAATACGCTCTCTCATTTACAAACTTTACTTCATATGTTCTTTCACTGTTAGAATTATATCTGATACATGCAATGTGACTGTCTAAACGAATAGTTAACTCTTTACAAGTGATTCTATTTTTTCTTTTTCTTCCCGTCCTATTTGAATCCCCTTTTTTAAAAACTGCTTTTTCAGATATCGATTGGCTTGTTATATTCAGCTCGTGTTTTTGTTTGAATACTTGCTTTCTTACTTTTGTAGTCATCAAAGTCTGTTTGTATCTGTTTGAATTCTTCGTCAGAAACTTTTGAATCTTCAAGTGCTTTACTGATAGACAGTTTTAGGCTAGACAATTTTGATGATGCAAGAGTGGAATTGGATTCGTGTTTTTCAAGCTTTTTCACAATTTTTTTCATTATAGCTGATGCTATAAATGATAAACCACCAACTGCTGCTGCGACACCACCTAGGATTAGAGAAACTGGAGTCCCTACTCCGGAAGCTAACAGAATTGTTCCCGTTACACCTGCAGCTGATGCAAGGATAGTAGAACCAGTGCTGGCATTAGAAAGGCTGTTGTAAGTTGTTGAGTACTTACGTCTAGCGCGAGAATATTTTTCTAATTCATCTTCTAGTTGTTTTTGTATATTACTAATGTGTGCCAGTCTGAATTGTTGACTTTCTGCTGCACTTTCATCAATATTAGGATAAAGCTTCACACTGCTAGTCATCTTTTTAATGCAAAATATAAAATATTTATCTTAATTCTCACTGGCCAGTGTTTCTGCTAAGCTTTGAAGCTGTTCATTGCTTAACACCTTATCTGTATAGTAGAAAGCAATCAAATCAAGATAAGTAAGATTAATACTTCTTATTTCTGTTAAATTATTTATATCTGCGTTAACAACAACATTTTGGTTTGACGTCTGTTTCTTTATTGTGTTAGAATCCTTTTGAACAGCAATAAATACTCTGACTTCTTCAACATTTAATGGTCTCCAGTTGAGATTTATTCCTCTCATTAGAACAGTGTTTGTGGTTTCTTCCCTTTTCCTGACAACTATATCAAATATCATAGTTGCATTCTGCCCTATTGGAAGCTTGGGTATAAAATCGACAATGGTGTCAGCGTCCTTTTCAACACTTTGTTTTCTGTGAATGAGATAGTTGTTCTTATGGAAAGGTTTAACTGCAACTTCTCCCCTGCTGTTAATCGCAGGAACAAGGCTAACAATTAGTGGTCCAGCATTGATTGACTTACGGAATGTGTCGTCTTTTCCAACAAGAGTGTATGGACTCACAAATTCAAACTTCATTTCCCAGTCAATCTTTTTCATAACAGGACTAAGTACCCATTTTTTATTCTGATGTTTCCACATGTAGAATGTGTCATCGACAATTGGATCAGGTACATTAACATCACGGATTTGACCTAGTTTGAGGAATCTTGGTTTCTTTTCATCGTCGATTTCCTTTCTCTTGTAATGACCAGTGTCTGTAAACTCGAATGCATACACTGCACCAACTTCAGCATTGCTCTCAAAGTCGATAGCGTCTGCTAAATCTTTCAACTCTATAGTTGAACATGCAACAGGATAAACTATTGTAGGTCCACTCGACATTTTAATACTCAATATTTTATGGAACTATTTCCAATGTAATGTTAAACAAACAATCAACTGGTTGTCCACTTTGATTTTTCAGATCAATGTGTAGGAATTCATGACACCCTTCCTCCAAGTCCTTGAACTGAAGTGTCTTAAATGTTGGCACGTGCATTTTACAAAAAGAGGCATCACTCGGTGGAAGAATCCTAAGCAGATCAGAACGCTGATCATTAAACAGATTATAGGATGTGTTAAGCTCTCTCATGTGAACAAACAGTACACTGTTAACATCCATGTCAATGGGACGTGTTCCCTTGTATGTATTTGTAATTCCAAGCATATCAAGGAGTTTGGTTGGAAACTCAAATGATCTGTTTACTTCTCTAGTTTTGGGCATAGTAAGAGTAGCAATGAGACTTGCATGATTTAAACTCGCTGTAATACCTACTGGAGCAAACAATTCTTTCTCTAAAGTGCAGAAGTCATAGTAACCATCTTCTACAGAATGTTTTTTATCATTAATTCTAACCCAGTTGTTATCCTTTTTTTTACTGATATTATACCAAGTAACCTTGTACATAATTTCATGCAGTGCAACTTTCATTCCTCCATTTTGATTGTTGATAGGGTTTGCAAGTTTAACTGGCACACTAGTCTTCACATTTGTTAGTGTGATAAACATTTTTTATTCAACAACAAAAATGAGTCAGTATAAATTCAACAAAGACGTTAAATACAAAACTGGACCATATTACAATCCAAAGACTATTTCTTTCCATGAGTTGGACTTTGCTGTAACAGAAACAGAATCCATTCGCGTTAAAGTGCCTGACCCATTCCATTCTTACCTAAATCCCCCAATCAAAAATGATAGTGTTCCAAAGATGTGGAACTCTCACCCAATTCAGTTCTATCAGAATCAGTTAAACTTTGCAATATTCTGTGCAACCACAGGATGTGGAGTGTCCTATGCAGACCACATGAATAATTCAAACTTACTGACAAAGTGTGTGTACACATTTCACGTTTACTATCAGTGCAGGAGAATCTTGTCTGAACTTCAGGCACCAATGCCGCATGAAAAGAGCTGGAACCCATTCAACAATAGGATAAACATGAAAGTGTATGAGCGTCTCTGCAATGAATTCAATATAGATTTTAAGACCGACTTTAGGCAAAAGCAAGACAAAAACCATGGCATGGGAACACTATATTTATGGGGTGTCCACAGGAGGTATAATTTTGATTACTGGCCAGGTCATACATCTTTTTCTTCAAATGTGCAGGTACAGTTAGGATCAATAGAACAACAGCACCACAATGCATGGACTACTTTTATATTAGACACCGGCAAAGGTTTCACTGGATCAGGTGTTGAAAGGATCAATGAATCTATCCGAACATATGCGTGGTGCTTGCTAGGCTCGCAGGCACAGACACGATCAATGTGCATGCCGATGTGGCATGCAGTCACCTACTTTTGTTGTAATTACGTTTGCTCAAGTCATTGCACGATGTAAAAAGAAGTAAACCGTGTTTTTATTGTGGCACCTTGTTGTGACCCGTTTTGTGGAGCGTTAATATTTTTACGTGAAATTCACGTGCTCCTTGTTCAGTTGTTGTGACCTGGTTTTGGTCGGAGCGTCACAAACTGCGTCGTTTAGTTCTAGAACACCGTGAGATTCACGTGCTATTTTCCGTGTTTTGATTTTGAGGTGAGCCCTGCGAATCTGCGTTGCAAGTTTTAGAATACGTGTGACTCACGTGTTTTTAGCTTTGTGATGTCAGCTAGTTCCTTGATGTTCTTTCTGTTAAATATACCGTTTTAAGTTTTGGGCATGCACGGAGTGCGTGATCGGTTACTGATTGGTTGTAAAATAGTAGTTTCACCCGATTCTGTCTTAGGAATGTTGTTGGTTGGTCAATCCGGTGACCTTTGACTTTTGAATAACTATTCCATGTTAGGTTTTTGTTTCCATAAATACCGCTGCTTGACTCCTGTCTCGTCAGTCGATCTGAGGGTTTTAGGAAGCGTTTGGTTTTGATGTAAACGTATGAAGGTTATCAAGTGAACCAACGGAGTGTTTCTTATGTTTTAACGTCAACGTAATGTTCTTGGAGACAGTTGTTTCTCAAGTGTGAATCGTTTTGTGCCCTTCGTTTGTGAGGCAACACGTTTTTGGTACTGCTGGTCAACCCACACAGCGCATAAGGTAATTTTGTTGTTACTTGTTTGTGTTGTGTTTTGGTCGCCATTTTGTAATGACTTTGTGAGTTGTTTATGTATAACGTGAGTTGAAAGTCTGACTTGTTGTAGTGTTTCTTTATTGTGTGTTCAACTGTTCTAGTGTTGTGAACGTACAGCAATGTTTTGTTGACGCTAGAAAGTCGCTAATGTTTATAATGATAACTTGTGTTTTCTGTGGTTAACGAAGTTCGAAGTGAAACGTTTTCTCCGACCTTTTCAGCCTTACGTTAAAAGAATTTAGGTAAAAGAAGCTTGCGGTCTGTGGTGATCGTTTGTAAACGGGCTTATTTCTTGTAACGTTATTGAGGGAAAGTGGATGAGTAAATATCTTGTTTGTGACTTTGATTAACGCAGGAACATTGTCGTTAGGAGACTTTTTGGTATGACACTGACAGTTTGCTTTGTATTCCTGGCCTGATGAGTCAACGTTTTGTATTTTTCTGAAAGTAGCCATTTTGGTTTTAAACGTATGTATGCTAAGTTTCTTGAGTATTCTTAGTGCTTATGGTATTGTTGAACGTACGGAACGTAATTCTTTATTGTTGTTGAACGTACGGAACGTAATTCTTTATTGTTGTTGAACGTACAGAACGTAACTCTTTATTGTTGTTGAAGGACTAACCAACGAGTGTTTGGTAATTGTAACTTTCGTGTCTGTTTGTCTTCGCCTGTCTTGTGATTGTTTATTTTTCTTGTATTTACTTCTCGTGTCTTGTTAATGCTTTTGATACTTTTGCCATGTCTAATAATTTGTTTTCTTTTCTCTTTTTCTTTCTGTCCATAAGTTTTTTACCGCAATAAGTAGTATCGCAATACGTAGTATCGCATTACGTGGTACTGTAACTATATATCTATACATTACTGATCCCTAGTGTCAGATGTAAAATAATAAACCAGTACTTTTGCGCGTTATCGCTTGTAACCTGTGTTTGTCATTTCGTATGAACAATATGTAGTACCAGCCTCGCTCACGAAGGCGCGCACAGTAAAAAACTTAGTTGCTGTCGCCCAGTAAAAAACTTAGCTGCTGACGCCCAGTGAAAGAACTTTAGCTAAAGTAAAAAACTTAGCTGCTGACGCCCAGTAAAAAACTTTAGTTGCTGTCGCCCAGTAAAGAACTTTAGCTAAAGTAAACAAACTTAGCTGAAGTCCAGCCAAGTGAATGTAAAGAACTGTTGTTATTGATGCTCAATGAACGTAAACGTAGCTGTTGATAACCAGCAAAAGACTTTATTGTTACCTGTCACTGTGTTAGTGAACCATAGTTTGACATAGATCAACTTGTCGGTTAGAGATCTTCCTACTCCGTATCCGGCGCATTTTTTGTGACTTTTGTGTATTATCCCAAACGACCCTCAGATCGATTCATTTTACTTTATAACCAGATAAACCTTATGTAGGTTTTTTAGTGCTTTTGAATAAGCGAACATTGTAATGGAGAAGATTCCAGCAGATAAACCATTGGAAGCTTCAGGTTATGACGTTAACGGCGATGAAGATGAACATTCTCAAAGGCCTAGGCGTGACATTAAGCCTACTGAAAAAGGTAGAGAGTACCAGATTGAGATCAAAACTAGAAACTTCGCAAGACAACGAACATTCTTGGAACGAGCAATCGGTGAGATAGTCACAGAGCTTAACCAAGAAACTCCTAATCAAGAGTCGTTAACCAGTCAAAAACAAATTGTTTTGAGCATGTACAAGGATCTTGGTGACATAGAGAAAGGTCTTCGTAGTATTGGTAGCGGTGAAACCATTCAGGAAAGTTGGGATGATGTTCAGAGAACAGTTCAGAACATTATGTTTGACATTGATCGAGCTCTTGACAGACAAACGACTAGTGTGCAGGTGGCTAAGGAGCCTACTTCCAGGCATAGCAGTGTTACACCTAGCGTTGGGTCATCCACCCACAAGTCAGTCAGTGGTAAGACTGCCAGCCATAAAGCAGCTAGCGTTACGTCAGCCATCCACAAGTCAGCTAGCCACAAGTCAGGTAGCAGGAGATCAGGTAGCCAAGTAGCTTCTCGCGCCGAGTCTCTCCGCTCTAAAAGTGTTAGCTCTGAAGACACTAAATTGGCTCTTAAACTAGAGGCTGCATCCCTGGCCATAAAAGTGGAAGGTGACGCAATAAAGGAAGCTCAGTTTAGTGAACTGGATCTCTTACAACAACAATATGCTGAGAGAACTGCGGCTAGGCAGACTGAGGAAGCTGAGAGAACTGCAGCTAGGCAGACTGAGGAAGCTGAGAGAACTGCAGCTAGGCAGACTGAGGAAGCTGAAAAAGAAGCAGCTAGGCTGATCGAAGAAACTGCTAGGCAGGCTAAGGAAGCTAAGAGAACAGCAGCTAGGCAGGCCGAAGACGCAGCTAGGCAGGCTAAGGAAGCTGAGAGAATAGCAGCTAGACAGGCCGAAGACGCAGCTGAAGCAGCTCTTGAAGAGATTAAACAGAAGAAGGCTTTGAGACAAATTCAGTCCACCGAATTAAAAACTAGCTTAAGAGAACAACAAGCTATGTTACAAGTATTGGAACAAGGTGAATCCGTTCAGCAGGATCTCCCTGATCTACCGTCAGTTGATTTGTTGAACACTAGGTTCCACCCTCGTCCTTTCGTTCCCTTGTACAGTCTTGTAGCCCCTCCTCTAAACAATGAGCAAACAGCGATAGGAATAGGGACAGGTGCTGCCGTCATTGCTGACCAAGGGACACACCAGCCAGCCTTGGACGCCACGTCTGTTCCTGTCTGTCAAGCTGCCGTCATTGCTGACCAAAGGACACACCAGCCAGCCATGGACTTCACGTCTGTTCCTGTCTGCCAAGCCGCCAGCACCCGTGACATCTCTACTGTCAACGTCAATGCTGCTGTCACCAACTTCGTCGCAGGAACCACAACGACTGAGCCACGACAGCACGCGTTACCTGTCGTGGACCTCGTCGTTGGAGTCAGCGCCTCTACAAGCGCCGCTACTACCAACAACGCCACCTATGAGGCGTACGGACCTCAACGTAGAGAGGATGTCAACGCCCCCCATCACGTCGGAACGAGCGCTCCTTTCGTCCATCAGGAGCCCTTCACACCCAACTACACGACGGCTGCAACTACATCCTCCATGCGGCCTACAGCGCTGCTGACCACACTGCAGCACCCTCTCGGTGCGTACGCTGGTCAGCCGCCTCTGCACAACGTTGGACACTCAACGACAAGCGTCACAGGCTCTCGCCCGCCTGATCTCGACCACACAGGTTGGTCCTATCACCTACCAGAGACAAGGGAAGGTGATGAGACGCAAGAACGACACACCTACTTCCCAGAAGAACGTCACCAACGCATGGACCACAGACGTTTCCAAGTTGCCCCACCCTGTTTCCCCTATGATACCCACCTACATCCCAAACCAGAGCCTTTCGTGCCCACATTCCTGGACCCACATCAGACCACCCCCAAAGTTATTTGGGGAAACGAAAACGCAAGGCCCCCTGCGTACATGAACTTTGACAAGGAATGTCATGCAGATCGTCCATTTGCCTCCTACCCCCCGTCTGCGTACTACCAACGTCCACTTGCTACTCCTGCCAAGCAGGACACTCCTATGGACTCTCTCGCCAAAACCCTATCAGACGCTCTGATGATCAACCGCTTGCCGATGCAGGAGCCGTGCATTTTTGTTGGTGACCCTCTCCAATATCCAATTTGGAGATCGTCGTTTGCGTTTCTCATCGAGAGACAGAACATAACCAGCAGTGAGAAGTTATTGTATCTGCAACGGTACATCGGAGGTCAAGCAAGGGAGGCCGTGACCGGCTTCTTTCTGCTGAGAGAAGGTGATGCCTACGAGAGAGCCATGGAAGTGCTGGAAAATCGGTTCGGCAACTCATACGTCGTTTCGCAAGCTTTCCGGACCAAGCTGGACGAATGGACCCCAGTCAAAAGCAAGGATCCCAAGGGACTCAGAAGTCTGGCCGATTTCTTGCAGCAATGTTCCGTTGCTGCCCAGGAAGTTGGTGGACTGAGCATCCTGGATGATGCCCAGTACTTACGGAAGATCGTCGGAAAGCTCCCAGACTGGATGAGTCACAGATGGTCTAGAACAGTTGCTCGAACCAAGGTTGAAAAGAAGAGGTATCCTCTGTTCCATGAACTCGTGTCGTTCATTACCCTCGAAGCAGACATTTCTAACGACCCTGTTTTCGGCTTGACAAGCGCATCGGGGACACCAAGAAAGTTCACAACGAACCTGTCAACCCTGACAGAGGATGTCTCCGCATGTCTGCACTGTCAACTTCCGGACCATGACGCTGGGACATGTAAGGAACTCATAGAGAAGCCTCTGGTTGAGATACGAGATTTTCTGTTCAAGAACCGTATCTGCTACGGATGTCTCAGAAGTAAGGATCACCAGAGCCGTCAATGTAAGCAGAAACAGACGTGCAAGAAGTGCAAGAAGGCTCACCCCACTTGTCTTCATGATGACAATTTCAAATATCAGAACAGTATGAGTGAAAACAAAGGGGCGAGTGAACACAAGAACAATTACCGTACCTCTGCTGCTGACGTTCAAGAGCCTCTGTCATCGTCGACCCCTACGGTGTCTGCTCTTAAGGCCAGCGAGGAAAACAGCATCGGTTTCACGTCTATGATCGTTCCCGTTCTCGTTTCCAGTGACTCTAACCCCAACGTAGAAGTGCTGACGTACGCACTACTGGACACTATGTCCAACGCCACTTTTGTAGTGCAGTCAGTGGCTGAAGAAGTTAAAGCCAAATCGCAGCCGACTACACTCAGGGTCTCCACACTGACTGAGGACAATGCTGTGGTCTCCGGCAGGAAGTACTCTGGATTGCGTGTCCGCTCTCCTACCTCCAGTGAGTTTGTCAGGCTCCCTTCTGCCATCTCACGACCTTACCTGTCCGTTGACCCCACGCAAATCCCCACCTCAGAGACTGTCAAAGTTTACCCACATCTCCAACACCTGTCCCCAAAACTGCCCCCCTTGTACCCTGATTGCGAAGCAGGCCTCCTCATCGGCTATGACTGCGCTGAAGCCCTCATGCCCCTAAACGTTGTCCAAGGACTGCCATTTGCAGTAGAGACTAAGTTAGGTTGGAGCATCGTCGGCAAGTCACCGCATTCCGTCGCCTTTGATGGTGTAGGCTCGTCCATGCACGTAGTCGTCAAGCCAGGATCAAGAAAAGAAGAAAGTGCAGCTCACGTCTACAAAATACAGGTGGACGAAGTCTCGTGTACTGACCCATTACATGTTATGGAAAGAGACTTTGCAAGTGACTCAGGATCCATGTCCCAGGACGATGTAAAGTTCAAGAAGATCGTGAAGGTCAACGAAGCTGGTCACTACGAGATCCCCTTACCATTTCGACCAGAGAAACCGTCCCTCCCCGACAACAGAAGTGCCGCAGTCAAGCATCTGAAGGGCCTGAAACGCCAGAAAAAACGAGGGTACCGTGATGACTGCGTCAAGGTCATGACATTAATCTTGTACGGGCTGATCGTGACGTGTTTTGCCTCTAGGGCAATCCACATTGAAACCCTGGATGACATGTCAAGTGATTCCTTCATCAACGCCCTACGCATTGTTGTCTTGCATGACCAGAACTTGTGCAGATCAGAGTGGTGCATGGCTCGTGTAATCGAGGTGATGCCTGGATCTGATGGACTGGTCAGACGAGTGAAAGTGCATGTTGGAACAAAGGATCTAGACAATCACGGCCGTCCCACTGGTGATAGTCGCATATTAGAGCGACCTATTCACAAAATGACTGTGTTAGTAGATCGTGAAAATCACAAAGACAAAGCTGTGTAGGCAAACTGAAAGAACATTGAACTTTGGAGTGTTTTTCCAATTTGACAGTTGTAGATTGTTGCGGTTTGTTTTTATACCAGATGATGTAACGGACATTTATGTTTTAAGTGGTGCGTTTTCTTTATGCCGTCGAGTAAATGACCAGTGGCATTTAGTTGAAACGAGATGTGTTGAAACATTGAAAATGATTGAACCGTAATAGTGCTGTGTAAATGTTTTGCAACACAATGATTTTGAGTTGTAAATTGGAAATGTCTAAATCTGCGTTATTCTTCTTTTGATATAAGGAATATGTTTGTACAAAGGTTTTTGAAGTAAATTATATTAATATAATTTCCGGTGGGAGTGTGCATGCCGATGTGGCATGCAGTCACCTACTTTTGTTGTAATTACGTTTGCTCAAGTCATTGCACGATGTAAAAAGAAGTAAACCGTGTTTTTATTGTGGCACCTTGTTGTGACCCGTTTTGTGGAGCGTTAATATTTTTACGTGAAATTCACGTGCTCCTTGTTCAGTTGTTGTGACCTGGTTTTGGTCGGAGCGTCACAAACTGCGTCGTTTAGTTCTAGAACACCGTGAGATTCACGTGCTATTTTCCGTGTTTTGATTTTGAGGTGAGCCCTGCGAATCTGCGTTGCAAGTTTTAGAATACGTGTGACTCACGTGTTTTTAGCTTTGTGATGTCAGCTAGTTCCTTGATGTTCTTTCTGTTAAATATACCGTTTTAAGTTTTGGGCATGCACGGAGTGCGTGATCGGTTACTGATTGGTTGTAAAATAGTAGTTTCACCCGATTCTGTCTTAGGAATGTTGTTGGTTGGTCAATCCGGTGACCTTTGACTTTTGAATAACTATTCCATGTTAGGTTTTTGTTTCCATAAATACCGCTGCTTGACTCCTGTCTCGTCAGTCGATCTGAGGGTTTTAGGAAGCGTTTGGTTTTGATGTAAACGTATGAAGGTTATCAAGTGAACCAACGGAGTGTTTCTTATGTTTTAACGTCAACGTAATGTTCTTGGAGACAGTTGTTTCTCAAGTGTGAATCGTTTTGTGCCCTTCGTTTGTGAGGCAACACGTTTTTGGTACTGCTGGTCAACCCACACAGCGCATAAGGTAATTTTGTTGTTACTTGTTTGTGTTGTGTTTTGGTCGCCATTTTGTAATGACTTTGTGAGTTGTTTATGTATAACGTGAGTTGAAAGTCTGACTTGTTGTAGTGTTTCTTTATTGTGTGTTCAACTGTTCTTGTGTTGTGAACGTACAGCAATGTTTTGTAGACGCTAGAAAGTCGCTAATGTTTATAATGATAACTTGTGTTTTCTGTGGTTAACGAAGTTCGAAGTGAAACGTTTTCTCCGACCTTTTCAGCCTTACGTTAAAAGAATTTAGGTAAAAGAAGCTTGCGGTCTGTGGTGATCGTTTGTAAACGGGCTTATTTCTTGTAACGTTATTGAGGGAAAGTGGATGAGTAAATATCTTGTTTGTGACTTTGATTAACGCAGGAACATTGTCGTTAGGAGACTTTTTGGTATGACACTGACAGTTTGCTTTGTATTCCTGGCCTGATGAGTCAACGTTTTGTATTTTTCTGAAAGTAGCCATTTTGGTTTTAAACGTATGTATGCTAAGTTTCTTGAGTATTCTTAGTGCTTATGGTATTGTTGAACGTACGGAACGTAATTCTTTATTGTTGTTGAACGTACGGAACGTAATTCTTTATTGTTGTTGAACGTACAGAACGTAACTCTTTATTGTTGTTGAAGGACTAACCAACGAGTGTTTGGTAATTGTAACTTTCGTGTCTGTTTGTCTTCGCCTGTCTTGTGATTGTTTATTTTTCTTGTATTTACTTCTCGTGTCTTGTTAATGCTTTTGATACTTTTGCCATGTCTAATAATTTGTTTTCTTTTCTCTTTTTCTTTCTGTCCATAAGTTTTTTACCGCAATAAGTAGTATCGCAATACGTAGTATCGCATTACGTGGTACTGTAACTATATATCTATACATTACTGATCCCTAGTGTCAGATGTAAAATAATAAACCAGTACTTTTGCGCGTTATCGCTTGTAACCTGTGTTTGTCATTTCGTATGAACAATATGTAGTACCAGCCTCGCTCACGAAGGCGCGCACAATCAAACATAATGAGAACAAGCACAGGGTTTGATGCACAGAAACAGTTGTTATCAAATTTAGAAGATGTCATAAACTCTGCAGTTGATCTGCCTTCCAGCATCAAAAGGTATCAAGACTCTCTCCGTTATGCAAGATCAAAAGTTGACTTTGCTGTTGGTAACTGCCTTTACATGTTACCTTCTGATCTCCAGCTGCAGATTGGAACAATAACAAATTATAACAATGAAATCATTATTGCTAGTGACACCCAGCCGCTTGGAAAGGGTGAAGAACTGAATTCAGAAATCAGAACGATGCTACAGCCATATCACAATGAACAGAAACAAAGCGTGACAAGTGAAGATCGGGCTGCAGGTGAAGATCATTCTGTCACTAGTGATGATCAAGCTGTTAGTATTAGTGATGATCATGAATCGCAGAAGACTGCTCTAGTAATTGGTGGAGTGGATGTAGGCTTACTTTTGCTTTATTCTCGTTAGCAGAACACCTGCAATTAAAACTATTAGAGTCCAGAGATGTTCAGCCATGAAACCAACAACTTTACCTGCAAAAGATAACAGCCAGCTAACAATTGAACCAATGATTCCTGGAAGTGCACCCAAAGCTTTTGCTGCTAGTTTCTTTAATAGTTCTGCAATGTGTTTGAGTTGTTTCTTTACCCATCCCGGATCAGATGGAGATGAAGGTGGAGGTGGAGGTGGAGGTGTGACAGTGCCACCTGTGAGTGCTAACACTAATGTGCTTATTGCAAATCCTAACGCAGTTAGTATACTAGCTATTGTGATTCCCTGCTCTCTGAAAAGCGTTCTAATTCTTTCAGCAAGAGTTGTGTCTTCGTAAAGGATTCTTTGAATTGTATTTTTTATTCTGCTGACCTGTGTTCTCAGTTGTTCTCTATTGTTACTTAGAACTTCTAACCTTATGGCTTTCTCCTCCTGCAAATCTTTTAAACGCTTAGAAATTCTGTTTTTTACTTCTTGTTCTAGGTTCAAATCATCAGCATCAGCAAGTTTTTGTTTCTCTTTGTTTATATCTTCATCCAGCTGACCTAGTTTTGACAGATTATTTGCTATTTCACCTCTGATGGTTTGTAGTGATTGATTAAGGGCTTCTATTTCTCTCATAGGTAATAGTTCATGTGGAGTCTTCAGTGAAGTTTCCTCAGAAAAAGAAGTCTCTATCTCTTGTATAAGTTGATCAGCCTCTTCTGCGAGTTTATTAAGATCTTGCAATGGAATAGATTCTATTTGAGTAGCAGTTGGTAGTCCTAGTTCTGCTTTTTGAAGTAAGGAAACAACATGGGAAGGTGATGACCGTGTGCTAGGCACAATATCTAATTGCCTAAGTCGATTAGCAGTAAGTTTTTGTTTTAGTGAAACTTTTGATAGAAACTTAGCAGGATTAGATTTATATGTAAGTTGGACTTTTTCTCCTTTATCGCTAGTTGTATATAAATGATTTGCTTCCATTTTGAACTGGTTTGGATCTAAAACATCAGGTTCTTCTCCTAAACTTTTGTAGAAATCTCTAACTTTACCTTCCAGAAGTTCATGTCGTGCCACCTCATAATGCAGTGAATGATGGTAGGGAACCAAAGGGATTGCTTCGCTCATGTCGTCCGCTGGCTCAAATAAATCTTCAAATCCACCTTCTGCCATTTGTAACTTATTTTTTATTTTGAAAATAAAAAAAGATGGCACAATCGTTCGGTTCTGTTCTTGATCCTTACAGAAGGCTGAAAGAACCTCTCGGGGTAAAAGGAATAAGGCAAACAGTTATAGTTACAAATAATCCTTCTACTATTGATCAGAATGAAATACTTACTGTTAGGTTTCCTAATCTAGGTAAGAACGATGTTATTGTACCAGGCACTGTAAGACTATCATTCAAATTAGAATTAGAATCTGGCTCAGATGCAAATAGGACTTTGGCTTATAATGTAGGAAGAGCAATTGTGAGGAAGATTACTGTCAAACTGGAAGGGCGGGAAGTGATGTCATTGAATAATGCAGATGTTTTTTTAGTTTATGCAGATCATTGGTTGACTGACAATGAAAAGAAAAACAGAGTGTTTCAAGGGATTCAGTCAGACAATGGGATAAAAGTTAGAATAGGAGCAGGAGATAAAGCTGACAATAACAAAAAAGATAACGCTGTCAATGTTGCTTTTGGAAACAAATTTTGTATTCCACTTGACTTTGAACTCATAAATTCACATCCTCCCTTCTATCAAGGAGCATTGCGTGACAGGCTGTCATACGACCTGACTTTCAATAGTTATGATCGTGTTATGCTTTCACAAGACCCGGAAGCAAAGTATAAGGTGTCTGGAATTTCTTTAGAGTTTGATGTTGTAAACCATCCTGAACTGGCTAGACTTATAGAAAATCAGTACAGTTCTAAGCTGCCTATCTATTATGAAAGAGTGTTGAATCACAGTACACTTTCAAAAAGCCAGGCTGATCCAATCTGGAACATTAACTTGAATACACCAGCTAGGTCAATGAAGGGAATACTTATGTTGTTTGAGGAACCAAAAGATTCATATGAAAGGCAAATAGAAAAGTTTTACAATCCACTAATCAATAGAGTATATTGCACAATTGAAGGGCAGCCAAACCAAATATTTGCATCTGGCATGCTGCCATACCAACACTATGATGAAGCAAGAAAGTACTTTACTGGAGGAAGATTGAAAGACCCAACATCTGATCTTGTGGCTAAAGATCTGGGTGCGTCTCAGAAACTGATCCTTTTGTGTGTGCCATAATCAAATTAGCCCACAATTGAAACATACTGAATTTTAAATCATGATATTGGTATGTTTGAGAAGTAAAATGAATAAAGAAATAGTACAAACAAAACTGAGTATTTTGCATGATTATTATGAAGGTTGTTTTGCGAAAGAAATGATTAAATGCGTGAAAAATGAAGGTCTGATCTGTGACATGAACCATCAACTAGTTTTGTACCTCACTACAAGAATCGTTTAGAATGTCCAAGGACTGCTATTTTTGTTATGTGTGTTTGGTTTAAGTGTACTTGACAGTTGAAATGTTATTTTGTCCACAGAATTGTTTTTTTAAACGAAATTAATCGCTTGAAAGTTTGCCATCACTGTCGTAACATATGTTTCCGCACGCGTGCAACAGCAACAAGTCCTAAATTTGAACTTTAGAATTTGCATATTCATTTTCAACACGATCTTGACATGAAAGGGCATAGAAAATCGCTAAGCTAAATGTTATTTAAGTATTATTTTCTCAAAATTGCATCTGCAAACTAAGTTGAAAGTTGCGCAATATGACATGCTTCTTCAAAATTCCGTTACGATGGTGAACGGTTTTGCAAATAATGTTCAGAGTTTTGAAGAAAGATTAGAACTATTTTGCGCGTAGTGACTTAGAGGTGCGGGTGACTACGCATGCGCAGTTACAGAGAGAAATAGTTCAGCTTCCAGCAGCGAAGAAAGATTTCGAGAATGTTTCCGAAGTCTGTGATTTTGTTACGACAGTGATCAACACCCAAGGTTCTTAAGAAAAGGTGAGTTTTTGCTGCTATGATATTCTATGAAGTGAAAAATTAGGCTACACATTTGTTAATAATAGTTTTTCTTTCGATTTCACGTAGTCAAAACTTGACTAAATGTTTTAACATAGAGGGGGAATCGAAACGAGGGTCGTGGTGTATGTGTGTGTGTGTGTCTGTTTGTCTGTGCGTGTGTGTGTGTAGAGCGATTCAGACAAAACTACTTGACCGATCTTTATGAAATTTGACATGAGAGTTCCTGGGTATGATATCCCCGGACGTTTTTTTCTTTTTTTCGACAAATACTTTTGATGACGTCATATCCGGCTTTTTGTAAAAGTTGAGGCGGCACTGTCACACCCTCATTTTTCAATTAAATTGATTGAAATTTGTGTAAAGCAATCTTCGACGAAGGCCGGACTTCGGTATTGCATTTCAGCTTGGTGGCTTAAAAATTAATTAATGACTTTGGCCATTAAAAATCTGAAAATTGTAATAATTTTTTTTTTATATATAAAACGATCCACATTTACGTTCATCTTATTTTACATTATTTCCTGATTCCAAAAACATATAAATATGTTATATTTGGATTAAAAACAAGCTCTGAAAATTAAAAATATAAAAAATTATGATCAAAATTAAATTTCCGAAATCCATTTAAAGGAACGGTAAGTGTCAATGTTTTCTTTAATTGTAAAAGTTGTATGTTCAATGGAATGGTAAGTCTAAACAAAATAATTACTTTATTTTGTTTTTAGCCAGTGAATGTGGATGCATCAAAATCTTGATAGACATTAAACAAATTCATGTTAGTGAAACTAGTACACATATTGCATCAATCTTTAGTTGAAATCGCAGGTACTTGCATGTTTCAGGTGCAAGAGATTCGACCTGATGAACTGGTGGTAACGTTCCTTCGAAGGAAACCGGAGGGGAACTACTATTGCTTTCCAGGGATCGATGATATTTCCTTAGTCCCTACATCTGATGCAACCATGATTCGTGACCCCACCTTCAATGCCAGGGGGCATTATTTCTTTTAAAATAAATTAATTAACTGCAAGTGGCAACTGTTCTATATGTAACCAATGCCTTTGGTTTATTGTCTCAACAATTGAATGAACCACTTTTGAACATTTGCATTCTTCATGTCAAACCTTATAATACATGTCTGGTGTGTTGTACTTTGGCTCCGTGTGTTGGGGTGGCAACATCAACAAGCAAGACAGGGATAGATTAGATAAATTCATCAGGAAAGCAAGTGGGGTGGTAGGGAGGAAGCAGGACAATTTCACATCAACACATGAACGACGACTGACTGACAAGGTACAGAAGATTTTGGCTGACGACTCGCACCCACTCAGACCGGAATTTGACAGTAGACGGACAGACAGGAGCAACAGATTCAGACAACCAACCGCAAGATCCACACGCTACAGAAATTCGTTCATTCCATCTGCAATTCACATCTTCAATTCTCAGGTGGGGCGGTAGATGCTGGTTTTGTCGCTCTGATGCACGGGGTCAGTGTTCTGTATTGTTTCAGTATTGTTGATTTTGTTTTGCATTCTACTCTCTTAATCTTAGACAACATGTGATAACCGGCAAGGTGCTGACTTTCTTTTGTGCATTGTTGATTGTGAATGCATGTTAATTTATTTTTAATATACTTTCTTATGTGATAACCAATGTGCTATATTTTCTCAGGACAAAGAACAAATGTTTATTTTGAATGTTTTATGTATGTTATTATTACGGACACAAACGCTCAGCAATGTAATTTCTCTTTTAGAGATTAATAAAGTTATTGTATTGTATTGTATTGTATTGTTCGTTTCCGAGTTACGTGGGTGATGAACTTTTCATTAATGTTTCTCTTTTTTGGGGCCAAGTTTGCTTGATTTTGTCCAGCTTTTTTTCTTTCTGTTCCTGTTTTAGTGTTTGGCATTTTACCTAAGAAGAATCTGGTTGCAAAATCAGCTTCATTTAGTAAAGTTTGTGGGAAAAAGCATAACCGTTTCTTTGTTACAAAAGTGATGTTTCCATGTTACATCGGTGACCATTTTGCATTCTTTTGGGATAACTTTCTAACATTTTGTCTTAGAGCAACAAATCTTTGTATATATGCTATTGTGAAGGTTAAATGTCAATAAGACTGAATGAATGCCATGTATCAACATGTTCTGATCAGGATATCATTAATTAATTTTCATTTTTGTATTGAAATTTTGACGAATGCATGGAACTTTGAAAAAAACATTATTTTGTTGTTTGCATGTAGTCATTTCATATTGAACTCTATAATGGCTTGTGATTCAACAATAATAACTGAATAAAAGTCGTTTTCAGCCTTATAAATGCAGTTTTTTTGTCTTTTATTTTTTCCATGTTACACGGGTGATTTTGCACACATGGTCCAAATAATGCTCAATATATGGCAAACTAAAGGCAATGTTATATTTTTTTCTTGTTTAAACTGAAAAGGTACACCCTGAGAAGTGTGTAAATAGTATTATCAAAGTTTTCTGGGAAGATTTTACTTTTGGTGATAATGTCACAAACAGAGGACGAGATTCTGAGACGCACCCATCTACATTTACACGGTGTTGGCGTAGAAGATTTCTTGACAAATAAATATGCGTTATGGCTGGATCTCAGAACAACTGACGACAACAAACTGCATGGAAGTGGAAGGCGAATTGAAAACGGATCAGAAGGAATCACAATACAAATTGAAAAGGAAGTAGGGAGTAGTAGTAAATCAGTTAAGATCTACGTGTTTGTTGTGTCAGATGCGCAGTTAAACATCTCTGAAAGCAGATTACAGGATATTGTTTATTGAACGTGTTAAAATGAAGTATCTAGATTTTCTTCCAAAAGATCCACACTGTTCTTTGATTTGTGGGGCAACAGGTTGCGGCAAAACAAGATATGTTTTGGATTTATTACAGACTGTTTACATAAATCACTTTGAACACATAGTCATATTCTGTCCAACCATAAAGCATAACAGAACATACAAGGAGAGAAAATTCATATGGTCTGATCAAAATATATTTATTGTAAATCCTTCTGATCGTCTAAATGTTTGCTTGGAGCATTATTTCGATCTTTTTCAGAACACGCCAACACTGTTTATTATTGATGACTGTGCAGCAGAACGTGACATTGTTAGAAAGAAAAGTGCACTAGCAAAGCTTGCATTCAGTGGACGACATGCATTAATATCAGTTTGGATATTAACACAAAAATACAATGCAGTTCTGAAAGACTTTAGAGAGCAACTCAAAACAATAACATTGTTCTATTCAAAGGACCGTGACAGTTTTGAAGAGTGCCTTCGAGAAAATGATGTCATTGAAAACAAACAGGAGAGAGAAAGAATAAAGATTAATCTGAAATCTTCTAAGCACTCGAAACTGGTTTTAAAAACTGATCAACCAGTTCAGTATGTATGTTTGTAGAAATCCTTGCTAAGTTCTTGTCAAGTTCTTACTCAAGTTCTTGTCAAGTTCTTACTAAGTTCTTACCCAAGTTCTTACTAAGTTCTTACCCAAGTTCTTACCCAAGTTCTTACACAAGTTCTTACTAAGTTCTTACTCAAGTTCCTACCTAAGTTCTTACTCAAGTTCCTACCTAAGTTCTTGTTAAGTTCCTACCTAAGTTCTTACTCAAGTTTAATTACTAGATTTTAATTTTATTCTGCATCAAAATAAAATGAACTGTGATGAATTGCTGATGCAGACTGCTACAGATATTGAAATCTGTGACAGTAGGACTATACCTGATAAAAAAGAAAGATTGTATTCACTTGCTGTTTGTGGAAAAACAAAACACTACCTTGGGCAGCAGTTAACTGTGGAAGAAGTACAACATCTTTCCTCAGAAGATATAGAAAAGTATCATGGACGGTATGAATCAGTGCTTGGTTCTAAGATGGTTAGAAGTATTGGACAGACTGTTATAGGTTTGTACACAAAGATTTTTGGACATTTTACACCTCTCGACTCGGAGGAAGACTTAACACATGATCTAACTCATGACCCTGTTGTTTCCAAGTCCCTCGAATCTGTTGCCTGTGACCTGTATTATCGATTTGGTGCTTTATTAGTACCATTTGTTGCTGGATTAATTACTTTCAAACACATTAATTTTCAGAATAAAAAAGATGACAGATCAGTTGAAGCAGACAGTGGAGCAGACGAAAATACCAGAAGTGAACACAGTGACAAAGAAACCTGGTAGAGTAGAAGCAGGAAAAAAACTAGCCGAATGGAACAGACAAAAAAAGTTAAATCAAAAGGCAAAGCAGAACATTATGTCTGAAGTTGAGCAGACACCAAACATTCCTGAAGTGACTAAGGTCACACAAACTGATCAAGAATTAAAATCTTCATTTCTATCATACAGAAAAGTAGCTGTAGCAGCTGTTGTTGGAGGAGGTGGATACTTGCTTTACAAACTTTGGCAAGGCAAATATAAAGTGTCAGAAAAACCAAAATCAGAAACACCAAAATCAGAAACACCAAAACCAACAAACAAAGCAGTACAAACAATAAAAAAGCCCACAGTAGTACCTGCAGTGGATTCATTTCATATGGAATAATTTTAATATTTTAATTTTGATAACATAAAAATGAGTTCTGAAAAGACAATAGTTAATCTAGTTTATCACGCTGCAGTGATTGGAGGCTTGAGTGTAGGTTACACAATGCTGGGTAAAAGTCTCCTCAGAATGAAACCAGCCGACTTGGGAAAGTTAGACTTCGAAGACGGTGCTAAACTAATTGGTGTTGTGACAGCTTCCTTTGCAACAAAAGACTTCCTGGTGAAGCAAGGAATTATTCCAGAAAATATAAACATGTAAGACAATAAAATGGCTAGCTTGGTTATGATGGTGGGAGGTGCGATTGTAAATGCGCTTGCATTTTCTGGCAGCAACTATTTGTTTTCTAAACTGCAAAATGGTGAAGAGAGGGAAAGGCACAACAAAGCCATGGAACAACTGGCGAAAGCACAGGATGAATACGAGAAGAAACGAATTGCGCAGTTAGACTTTATGAATGATAAACTCAGGCAGCAAGGACATGCAAACAAAACCTTTGCCAATGTTGATGCAGCCATTCAAGAATACTATCTTGTAACTGGAAAGAAAATGAAGACAAGTGCTCCTTAAAAACTGGGTGATTTTTATCAGCCTTCAGAAGAGCAGAAGGTGGGAGAGATTGTTTTCATTGTTATTGGTATGGCTGTTGTTTACTTTATTGCGCGTGCTGTCAAATCTTAATATTCTGTCATTTAAAAAACCATGAGTGATGCTTTGTTATCTAAAATATATTATTCCCCAAAAGGATACTGGAAAGGAAGAACTGCTATTGACAAGCTCAGTGACGCAGCAGGTGTTTCTCAAGATATAGCAAAGAAATGGTTGTCAAAGCAGGCAGTTTGGCAGATCTATTTACCTGCACCAAGAAAAATTACACGACCACACTTTGTTAACATTAAACCGAATGACACTCATCAAATAGACCTGCTGTATTTACCGCATGACACAGTCAGAAGGAAGAAATATAAGTATGCACTGACTGTAGTTGATGTTGCAACAAGATACAAAGATGCTGAACCGTTGACAGAGAAAAGTGCTATAGCTACAGCTGTTGCCCTGCAAGAAATTTACAGACGTGGACCACTAAAGTATCCCAGAATGATTCAGTGCGATGATGGTAAGGAGTTTAAAGGAGTTGTCAACCAGCTTCTGTTAAAACATCATGTTACAGTGAAGAGAGGTATTCCAGGAAACCACAGGTCACAGGCTATTGTTGAGAGCTTTAACAAACAGTTGGCAGAAAAACTGTTTTCATATCTGTACCATCAGGAATTTTTGGACACAGAAAGTAAATTGCGTAACACTGAATGGGTCAAAAGATTACCATCAGTACTTAGAGCAATGAATCTGGAGGTATTTAAAGCTACAGGGTTAAGACCAGTTGATGCAATCAAACAGAAAACAATACCTGTTGCTCCAAAGTCAACAACACCAGTGGCATTACTACCTTTCAATCAGAAAGTCAGATATTTATATGCACCCGGTGAAGCTGAGGGTGACAGCAGGAAGCGTGCAACGGATCCAATCTGGAGTATTGACATTCATGAAATCAAGAGAGTAGTAGAGACAAATCCACCTATATATTACTTGAGAGAACCAGCACCGCAAAGAGCCTTTGTAAAAGAGGAATTACAATTAGTTCCACGTGGTACAAATGTTAAATGATTTTTTATTTCAGATTTTATAGTGTTAACAAAAATGGAAGCTCTGAGAAAGAATTCTAAGCAAGTTCATTTTTTTAATTTATATTTTTATTTTGAGTTATAAAATCAAACTCACAGCGATGGAAGACTCTGTATTAGAATCTTTATCGACAGTATTTGACACCGTTGAATTACAAGTAACGGATCCTCAAAATGTGCAGTCCAGTGTGCAAGACGCCATTGAACAAATTCCAAACAATTTGTTGATTGAACCTCCAGTAAAAGTGCAGATAGTCAGTTTAATAAAATACAAAACAGTCAGTGATGAGGTGCTAGAAGTTCATGTTTCAACCAGACAACTAGCACTTAATTCTATGGCAGAATTGAATGGAAACTGGGCAGATGAAATGATGAAACGGTTTGAGCAAGCTGCAGAGGATGCAAAGATGAAAGGATCCGGATGGTCAGAAGGTGAAATTCTAAAAATAGAATTGAAGCTAAGTAAATTTGCCCCCATCAGAGGTAGAAGTTACATACTTTACCTCCTGCTCTTGTCAAAAAACGTGCTGTGCTGAACATAAAGAATGATGATGACAAATGTTTTATGTGGTGTGTTCTGGCAAGACTGTACAGTGTAAAGAAAAATGCAGAAAGAGTGTCTAACTATCATGCATACAGAAATAAACTAAACTTTACTGGTATTGAATTTCCTGTCAGCATTACAAGCATTGACAAATTTGAACAGCAAAACAAACCCATCACCGTAAATGTGTACACGTGGGATGAGGAAGATGAACTGAAACCAGTCAGAATATCAAAGAACTCACCAACGATTGGTGATTGTGATACTAACCATGTTGACATGTTACTAATGACTGATGGTGTAAAATATCATTACACTTTGATTCGTACAATGAGTAGACTGATGGCGAGCACAAGCAATCACAATAGTAAACAAGACTTTTGTAGGCGATGTCTCTTGCGTATTCCATCAATTCATGCAGCACTCATACACAAGCAACATTGTAAGAGCGTTGATGATGCGGTTGTGAAGTTAACAACACCACCGCCAGACAGCAAAGTGTATTTTAAGAATGTATGCAAACTACAGAAAAGTCCTTATGTTGTTTATGCTGACTTTGAATCTATCATTGTGCCATATGAAGGACCTTTACCAAAAGACCTACCTAAAACAGTAACTCTAAGTAATCATCAAGTCTGTTCATATGCATTTATTGTTGTTAGTTCAGATGGTAAACATTCTAAACCGCAATTGTACAGAGGACCTAATGCAGCAAAGAACTTCTTACAGCAAATGAACCAAGTGCGAAATGACTGCTCCAAACAACTGAATCTTTCAGACATTGTTATGAAACCTGAAGACCAAGAACAGTTTAACTCTACCACACAGTGTTGGATATGCGAACAAAGTCTAACACCAAACACAGACAATCCAATAGTAAGAGATCATGATCATGTAAGTGGGCAGTTCCGAGGAGCAGCACACAGCAAATGTAATCTACAATTAAAGTTTGATCCTAAGACTTGGAAGCTTCCAATCTTCTTCCATAACTTGCGCGGTTATGATTCACATCTGATCATGCAGGCAGTAACTGATGAATACAAAGCAAGATGCATTGCGCAGTCTTCAGAAAAGTACATGGCCTTTACTCTGAATAGTTTATACTTCTACGATTCTGCTCAACATCTGATGGGAACACTTGAGTCTTTATCTTCATCACTAACTGCTTTCCCAATCACATGTAAGTACTTTGACAGTGACTTAGTTAGAAAGGGAGTCTATCCATATGAATACATGGATTCGTGGGAGAGGTTTGATGAAGATGAGTTACCACCAAAGGATGCTTACTTCTCACGGCTGAAGGGTAAAGGTATAAGTGACGAAGACTATGAACACGCTAAGACTGCATGGAATAAATTAGGATGTAATACAATGGGTGATTATCATGATCAATATTTGTTGGCTGATGTTTGTTTACTTGCAGATATATTTGAGAATTACAGAAGAACATGTATGAAGCACTACAATCTAGATCCTTCACATTACATATCTGCACCAGGCATGAGCTGGGATGCATTTCTTAGATTTACAGGAGTAAAGATTGACTTGCTATCAGATCTACCTACACTTCAGATGATTGAAAATGGACTACGTGGAGGAATCAGTATGGCTTCACACAATTACTGCAAAGCCAACAACAAATACTTGGACGACTTTGATCCTATGAAACCTTCTAATTACATCATGTATCTAGATGCAAACAATTTGTATGGTTGGGCAATGTGTCAGACGCTTCCACTTCGGAACTTTAAGATCTATTCAGGACCATTTTCACAATGTGTTGTGCTGACAATATTAAAAGCAGGCCCAGACAGTCGAAAGGGATGGATACTAGAAGTTGACTTAGACTATCCACTATCACTTCATGATCTACATAATGATTATCCTTTAGCGGCTGAGAGGTTAAAAGTAAACCCAAGAGAACCTCCAAAGCTGGTGCCCAATCTGTTTCACAAAAAGAAGTATGTGTGTCACTACAGACTGTTACAGTTTTACATTAGACATGGATTAATTTTGAAGGCTGTTCATCGTATAATTTTATTTGATCAAGAACAGTTTATGAAACCTTACATCATGAAAAACACAGAACTGAGAACCAAAGCCGCTGATGCATCAGAGAAAGACTTTTTTAAACTGATGAACAACAGTTGCTTTGGTAAGACAATGGAAAACCCACACAAGAGAAAGGATGTTAGACTTGTTACAAGAGAAAATGAGGCCATCAAGCTGACATCCAAACCACAGTATCAAGACTTTAAATACTTTCATGAACAGCTGTATGGTATCTTAATGAAAAAAACTTGAAGTCAAGCTTGACAAACCAGTATTCATAGGCTTTACTGTGCTAGAGTTGTCAAAACTGTTGATGCTTGAGTTTTTGTATGATTATTTGAAACCAAGATATCCCAAATCGAGAGTACTTTACACAGACACAGATTCATTCTTACTTGACATTCCAGCGGATGACATTTACAAAGATCTAGAAGCTGAAAGTCCTGCAGTAAAAGGAAAAGATTCTTTTTATGACACTTGCGACTACCCTAAAGAATCACCATTGCACTCAAATGTTAACAAGAAGGTTATTGGAAAGATGAAAGATGAAATGAATGGGAAGATAATTAAGGAGTATGTTGGATTGCGTGCAAAGATGTACAGTGTTGCAAGTGAGAAAGGGGTGGTTAAAAAAGCAAAGGGTGTAAGCAAACAGGTTGTAAAGTCGAGCATATCGCATGATAACTACAAGGAAGCACTGTTTCAGAAGCGAGTGTTTCACCATGACAACCCTAAGATCAGTTCCGCGCTTCATCAGATCAACACAACTATTGTAAACAAGAAATCTTTAGATGCTAATGACACAAAGCGCGTTTATTCATCACCAGAATATTCTTATGCAATTGGGCACTGGAGGACAAACGCGGCTCCAAATAGTCTGAGTGTGTAATAAGAATTTTTGTCAATCGGGAAAACCCGCTATGACAGCTTTGTTTTGACTGCAGCGGGGAAGAGGACGTTGCTTGCGTTAGGGAAGTGTTTGTGAAAGGGGAGTAGGCTTTGTTGAGTTTCAAAGCAGCCACCAAGTGCATTTATCAAAAGCTTGAATCAAATACCCAAGTCAATTGAATAAGTTAACACTCGGCGGCCGCCCGAAGGCAGCCTGCGAAGCGAAGCGAAGCGAAGCAGGGTGTTGACCTATTTTGGCGCAACTGGCAGTTGCGTGACCTGATTGCAGTGTTAGCTCTAACTCTTTTTTTCCTACTCTTGTGATTGCTGTTGATGTATATTTGGAACCATTGACGTCACTTTCTCAGCCCAATAAAGCCTGATATCCTCATTCTTTTCAAACATGGTTTTGAGTTCTTTTCTCATGTTGAAGACTTCATAAAAAGACATCCCAACTGTGCTGAATTTGGCTCTGTATGGAAATAGTAAACGGGCAATCTCCCTCAATCTCCGTGCATACGTAGAAGAAATTTTAACGTTTCTTTCCAACCAGCCATCCCAGGTCTCATTATGAATGCCTTTCCCTTGTTCTGCTTCATAAAACTTAAATGCGATTTCTAGAACCATTCCATATTGCAAATTGAAGCCCATTGAAGTTGCCTCCTGTCTTTGTATGTGTCTATATCCCTCAACTAACTTTTCAATGGCACTTGCTGATGATGTGATATCTTCCGGATTAAAAAAGAACACTTCCTTCCTAACTTTTATGCTTACATCAACAATTTTTGACTTTAAATATTCGTGGAGTTCATTTAACGTCATTGTTGTTTTGGTTTTCTTTGGTTTTCCTCCATACAAATCTGAAAGTTTCCGTTTTGGGCGTGAAGGAAATTTAGGTAGTTTTCCACTCTGAGATGGCCCTTCATTTTTCATTTGCGATAATACTTCAACAAAATTGTTGAGGTAACTGAGGTGCTCTTCAATAGTTAAAAACTGCTCAGAATTCCATTCACTCAATGATTCCGGTATATCCATAGTTGGTGAATGTAAAATTAAAGTTGATGACTGTGTTGAAAAATCTAATAGATTTTGATGAGCAACTTGTGATTCAAGAAGTTCTCTCTCTAATTCTTCAGAAATGCTATCTTGAGACATAAATATTTAGCAAATATAGTGACAGTAAAAACACTTCTCTCACAGAAAACACAACTGCACGGTAGGCGACTCCGGAATGAAATGACAAAATCACTAGACTATGTTACAATCAACACCAAGTGTTGGGCGGACGTGACGTAACTGTTGCTATCACATGATTTAATCTTGTCTTGCCATTGGAGGAATATAGAAGACAAGCTTGCAGGCCTGGCCTGGATCAAAACACACGCTGGCTGTTTGTCTTTACCAGATCAATACGGTAGTGTTGGCTTGGCGACGACGGGCAGATTGGATCAAAACACACGCTGGCTGTTTCAGTGGAGAGCGTGTAAAACTAAAGTGGCCCAACCAGTTATTATTTCAATGGAAACTAAATTTAGCGTTGTATAAGAGAAAGGGGAAATGTACGTTCAGGGTTACTGATTCCGACAGACCCGGAATTGGTTCAAAACAACCTTACTTTACTGTATTTTTTTTGTATGGATTTATGCAGTATTTTTCTGATTTTGTCGCATGTTTCATTTTAGTAAAAGTTTAGTCCAGAAGCCTATTTTTGGTTAATATTTAGGGTCTGTCGGAATCAGTGAGCCAGAACGTACATTCCCCCTTTCTCTGACGAATATCAAACCACTGAAAATGTCGACTTCAGAGTGCATCTTTCAAACACCATCGTCTCGGTATGAATCCTTCGTCAATATGTACTGCCAACTTCACAAAAAGTCGTCGAGACAAGATCGGTTCAAGGCAGCACAGGCCGAGTGGATTGCTGCAAAGAAATGTGGCTGTGTTGACGCTGTGTTTGACGCCATGGAAAAGGAAATCAAGACGACAGTCGACCCGGACACCCAGAGGAATACGTTCCGTGATTTCTTCACAGTAAAGAAAACAACGACTACTGCCAATCAGCCGAGTGCTGGTAGGTTTTCTCTTCCAATCCCACTCGTCAACAGACCATCAACACCCACGCCAACTGAGGTTCAAGGCGATCCCAGCAAGAAGCCAGCCATTATTGATGCCACCAAATGTGCCCATCTTTACAGCTTCTTGGACGACATCGGTGTTGATGCTGCAAAACTCCTGACTCCAGATGTCACAACTGCAGGAAATGTTATGGATTGCTTGAACTTTGCAGCTCGAGAGTATGGCACTTATAGCACATGCCTGGCAATCTACAAGAACAAATCGCAGTATTCCTGGTGCAAATCAAGACTGCAGGTACAGCTGCAGTCTGTTCAGCAGACCACGTCAAACCTCAAGACCAAGTTGGCAGACATCGCGTCCATCGACATGGATATTCCCGAACTCCACGCCAAGGTTCAGCGGGCCAACACAAAGCTGTCACAGATGACACAAGCCGCAATTCTACTTTCGATTCTAGCATCCCAGGTTAACATCGCTGGCCTGACTCTGAAGCAGAGAGTGTCTGAGATGACCACAACACAGAAGAAGAAGGTATACGCTGACAAGACGGATTATGTGACAATGAAATGCTTGGTGAACATAGATACTACCTGGGCAGATGCTGTTGGCAAGTTGGACCCATGTGTGAAATACACTCCTCTCTCGTATGAACAGTTGTGTGCAGTGTCAATGCTGTTTGAACAGCAGGCAAAGCATGGGATGTACTTCCTACCTGTCAGTGCTGCGCTGGATCACTTCCATTTTGCAGAGTCTCACCTGCAGAGTTTGTGACAAGACTTTCCCCAGCCCACACTACCTCAACAAGCATAAGACAGAAACTGGACATAAAAAGCAGTAGCAAGCGATTCCATTTTTTTTTTTGAATGGCGGGGGGTGGGTGGGTGTGTTCTGTTGATTCCAAATTTTTTTTGGAGTTTTGGAATTTTTTTAATTCTGTAAGACCCCTTAATATTTTCTGTCTATCCAGGTAGGCAGCTTACTCCTGGTCGGGTTGTTTCATGCATCCTTTTCTTGTATTACGTGCCTCGCGGGGCAACTGACTTTGTTTTCGGGGCCGCGGTCTTAACACTAGCGCGCCGTGCGCGAAGTTCAGAAAACGGCCTTGATGATTTGGAATTCTGGTCCATTATTATTTATCGAAAAAATGAAAACAAAATGTCCAGGGATACCATACCCTGGAACTCTCATGAACAATTTCATAAAGATCAGTCCAGTAGTTTACTCTGAATCGCTCTACACACACACTTACACACACATACATCACGACCCTCGTCTCGATTCCCCCCTCTATATTAAAACAATTAGTCAAAACTAGACCCATCCCCTCCTCCCCTTAGCATTAGATTCACTTCCCCTCCCTCACTAGACCCATCCCCTCCTCCCCTTAGCATTAGATTCACTTCCCCTCCCTCCCTAGACCCATCCCCTCCTCCCCTTAGCATTAGATTCACTTCCCCTCCCTCACTAGACCCATCCCCTCCTCCCCTTAGCATTAGATTCACTTCCCCTCCCTCACTAGACCCATCCCCTCCTCCCCTTAGCATTAGATTCACTTCCCCTCCCTCACTAGACCCACCCCCCTCCCCTTAGCATTAGATTCACTTCCCCTCCCTCACTAGACCCATCCCCTCCTCCCCTTAGCATTAGATTCACTTCCCCTCCCTCACAAGACCCATCCCCTCCTCCCCTTAGCATTAGATTCACTTCCCCTCCCTCACTAGACCCACCCCCTCCCCTTAGCATTAGATTCACTTCCCCTCCCTCACTAGACCCATCCCCTCCTCACCTTAGCATTAGATTCACTTCCCCTCCCTCTCTAGACCCATCCCCTCCTCCCCTTAGCATTAGATTCACTTCCCCTCCCTCACTAGACCTATCCCCCCTCTCCATCCGTCTCGACCCATAAGTAATTAGTAGTGATAAAGGTAGAATCTATCACTCTTGCTCCTTATTCGGTTCGTCCTGTGTGTATTGTTTCGTCGGGGCTCAGTTGCTGCGCTGTGTGGTAGGCTAGCCCCTCAGCCCAGGGCCTGAAATCGGGCGCCACGGCAAATAACGAAAAGCAATAGCTTGCTTACCAACCCACTCCTGTTTTGATTCTCGTAGGTTCACTATCCACTTTATCTTTCACTTTTGGGAAATTAGGCGCACCAACCAAACTCAGGATAGTTGCCCTGCACAGGGATTTCCTCACGAAGAAGGTCGAGTACGAGACAGACTCAGAGTTGAAACTTGAGTTGAGTAGCCAAACTGACGAATACTTACGTGTTTTGAGCAAAACCCACACATGCAGGCCACAAGTTGATTTCTGCTTGGGTAGTATCATAGAGGGCCGTATAAAATGTCCTATGAAGCTTGGATTTGAAACATTTTGAGCTTCCAGCTCAAGGCGCGGCTTCCGATGATAACATTCAACTGCGCATGCGCCAGTGTCTGACACGTCCCCCTCAGGCCACTGGCACTGACTGGTCTAAAAATGTGGAACAGGCACAGGCACCTGACATTGATAAACCGACAGACGCGACCATGTTTTTGTTTGTTTGTTGTTGTTGTTGTTGTGTTTTTGCTTGTTTTGTTGTTGTTTCAAGTTCAAATGATGGGGCCGGTGTGGAGGAAGGTGTGCCGTCAAAAGCTACTAATTTAAAGTGTGTGTGTGTGTGTGTGTGTGTGTGTGTGTGTGTGTGTGTGTGTGTGTGTGTGTGCGTGTGTGTGTGTGCAGTGTGCAGTGTGTGGGTGTGTGGGTGTCTGTGTATGACTTGGGGTGTTTGTGTGTGAGAGAGAGAGAGACAGACAGACAGACACAGAGAGAGAGAGACTGAGAGAGCCTCGGAGAGAGAGAGAGCCTCGGAGAGAGAGAGAGAGAGAGAGAGAGAGAGAGAGAGAGAAATAGGGAGAGAGGGGGGGGGGGGGGGGAGAGCGAGCCTATTTGTCCTTCGCTGGGGGTATGCAGTGCCTTGGCATTGCACTTCTACTTAATTGGTGGCCGTTTGCATAGTTGAAAAAGAGTAAAACAAATCTGACGCGCTTAACTTAGCAATAAACACTAAACCTCGACAGTGGCATAATCCAGTACTACGTAATTTCTTTCTAAGCTCTCTGTCTCTGATAGGTTGCATTTGCATAACGACATCCAATAAAGTCTACCAACTACATGTAGCAGCTGCGGAAACTGTTAAGAAACTTAAAAATCGTCCAAATGAATGAGTCTGCACCTGGGGTCATTATGAACCTGAATTTGCCTGACCTAATCCAGGCAAAGCAAGAAAGTAGTACAACGTAATTCCTTTGTAAGCCTTCTGTCTCTGACGGTTTACATTTGAATAACGACATCCAATATCGTCTACCGTACTACGTAATTTCTTTCTGAGCTTTCTGTCTCTGACGGTTTACATTTGAATAACTTGCGACATCCAATAACGTCTACCAACTCAGTAATTCCTTTGTAAGCCTTCTGTCTCCGACGGTTTACATTTGAATGACGACATCCAATATCGCCTACCAACTACATAATTTCTTTCTAAGCTTTCTGTCTCTGACGGTTTACATTTGAATAACGACATCCACTAACGTCTACCAACTCCGTAATTCCTGTCTAAGCTTTCTGTCTCTGACGGTTTACATTTGAATAACGACATCTAATAACGTCTACTAACTCTGTAATTCCTGTCTAAGCTTTCTGTCTCTGACGGTTTACATTTGAATAACGACATCTAATCACGTCTACTAACTCCGTAATTCCTGTCTAAGCTTTCTGTCTCTGACGGTTTACATCAGTAATTTCTTTCTAAGCTTTCTGTCTCTGACGGTTTACATTTGAATAATGACATCCAATAACGTCTACTAACTCCGTAATTCCTGTCAAAGCTTTCTGTCTCTGGCGGTTTACATTTGAAAAACGACATCCAATAACGTCTACCAACTCCGTAATTCCTTTCTAAGCTTTCTGTTTCTGTCGGTTTACATTTGAACGGCATCCAATAACGTTATTTCATACATTTAGTCAAGCTTTCAAACTCACAGAATGATAGAACAAGATAACAATAAAATGTACTCACCAAAAAACAGCAACAAGAACACACAAACAAGGAATATAGTTTCGACTTCACACGTCTTTGGCTCGAAACTCGCATCTGCTGGTCAGCGTGCATTCCCCTCCGCGGCCCCCTCCGTCTGGAAATCCCTGCCGCTTGAGCTTCGCCAGAGCCCCTCTCTTGACGCGTTCAAGAGTAGGTTGAAGACCCAGTTCTTCCCGTAGCTGGCTGCGACTTTCATGTTCGACAGTGATGTGTTGTGCCCCAAAAGACATTCTTGTGCTGTGCTCTGTGAGAGGTGTTTTCTTTGTGTTTGATATTATTTTGTTTGGACCGTGCCTAGCTATTGATGTGTACATTGTTGTTAAACAGTTGTTTGTTGTGTGTTTATCAGGGTTTGCTAGTGTGTGATAGGGTTTGTGTCCGTCTGTAGATGTTAGTTTCTTTGTTAGTCCTGTGTTGACAACTCTTCGACAAGCGCTTAGAACTGTACCCACGGAATACGCGCTATATAAGCTTCATATTGATTGATTGATTGATAAACAGACCGATGCAGGAAAAGAGCGACGTCCCAGCGAGCAAAGCACTCTGGCAACGTTTCATCAGCGATATTCTGGTACTCTGGCTGCATAGAACAGAACAAGACTTGGACAACGTCTAAAAGTACATCAACAGCTTCCATCTTTCTTCTTTCTTCTTCAGCGTTCCAGAATGTTCTGGTTACGTGTGAGCTCGTTTGCCCATTTGGGTTCCCCACACTATACTCTGAGAGCATAGTCAGCTCACTCCGCTTTCGTTGAGTAGGCATGCTGGGTATTTTCGTGGTTCCATAACCCACCAAAATCTGACATGGATTACAGGATCTTTTCCGTGCGCACTTGGTCTTGTGCTTGCGTGTACACACGAAGGAGGTTAAGTCACTAGCAGGTCTGCACGTAAGTTGACCTGGGAGATCGGAAAAATCTCCATTCTTAACCCACCAGGCGGCAGCGACCGGGATTCGAACTCACGACCTCCCGATTAGGAGACCGACGACTTACCACCACGCCACTGCGCCCGTCATTTCCAAAGAGCATCTGGTTGAATCCACCACTTTTTGTCCGAACGCGTACACATTATTTGATAAGTTACCACCTTATACATGTAGTAGTCATTTAATCGAATTTTCTCTAACCGATTAAAAAAATATTGTG